>NC_068911.1:142825927-143128957 GCF_023091745.1 Budorcas taxicolor | reverse complement strand
AGAGTCACCACTGTCCAAAGTATAATTTCCTGACCAGATAGTGAAATTACCAGAAACCGCCCATAGTTTCCAAATATCTCCTTGAATGTGTGGATATCCTTGCAATTGTAATTGAGGAGGGACAAGTGCAAATTGCTGCCATTTAACTGTTTTGTTACCATTGCCCATCAAAGTGCTATTTGCACGATGCCACCTAAAGAGTTTATTTGACCATTTTTTTTAAGAATTGCCCATAATCTGGACTCCAATCTACAATGATGGCCCCAGAATAATTCATGACCGTAAAGGGTCGATGACCTCGGCAACGTTCCCACTCCAAAGATTCTAGAAAAGAACAAAAAAGTTAACAGGACATAGCGACATGTGTTTTCCATTATGAGTATCCATCGGTTCTGTCGAGGTACTAAATCCCCTAGCGGAAACAAGCACAGTAAAAGTAGCAAAGTGGTAATTATTATACTTTACCCCCCATGTATTATAAGAATGATGAGAATATTCCTTAGTGGACAGACAAAAGGGGTGTCCCCCTATACATAAAGGAATACCTTCCACTGCAATGGTCAAATTATTAATATTATATTATTGTTTATGATGAGATAGTTGTTCTATTTCCCCGCAAGCTGGCAGGGGAAAGAAGGCAGTCTCATTAGTACATACCTGCACTTCTGGTTCCCCCCAGGAAACTGCTCTTACTAATGGAGGATTAGGTATATATGCCCAATATGTATGATTACTTGCCAATACACCAATTACCTGACATGTCACCACCACCATCATGGCAAGCAAAAGACTGGTAGGATTCAGAGGTTGCCCCGCCTTCACTAATGTCTTTTCTGCTTTCTGAGTCAACCTCTTCATTCGACCCCATGTAGGAGGTGCTGCTTCCCTTGTATGGGAGGTAAGGCTTCTCTGCATAGTAAGCTCTTCGAATTTTTGAACAAGGGGATCAGCCATTGTTGATTTTGATCAATCTTGCTGGGGTCCAAAACATGTAATTATCAACAGAAATGAAAGCATACCCTCGTCCCAAATATATTAAGGATGCTGGGTTCCAACCTTTCTCTTTATCTTTATACCAAATAGGTGTATTCAAGATCTTCTTATCCTCTTCTTTCCCTTGAAAATGCAACTCTGCTGCTGATAGATTTCCCTTGCTCCAAACATTCAAAAAATTTAGGGTAAGTAAGGTTTTATTCAGAATGTCTTTAGGTTTCATAAATCTCTCTTGTTCCCTCTTTTTTATTTTTTCAAGATAATCACGCAAGGTACGATTAGCTCTTTCAATGATAGCTTGCCCTTGACTATTATAAGGAATACCAAAAGTATGAGTTATATGGTATTGAGATAAAAAGTGAGCTAATTTTGTGGATTGGTAAGCAGATGCATTATCAGTTTTCAATTTAATTGGTAATCCCATAACTGCAAAACAAGATCACAAATGAGTAATAACAGCGTCGGCCTTTTCAGAATGTAATGCAGTGGCCCATTGAAAATGTGTGCAAGTGTCTATAGTATGATGCACACATTTTTGTTGTCTGAAAGAAGAAATGCAAATTACATTCATTTGCCATATCTGATTTGCTTGTTGTCCTCTTACATTGACATCCGGTGGGGTAAACAGCAAAGCAAAGGGTGCACATATGGAACAAGAACAAACAATATTTTGAGCTTGTTTTCGAGTAATAGCATGAGATTTTTGTAACCCTTTGGAGTTGGTATGTTGTAAGAGATGTTCTTGCTTTGCTGCTTCTATAGGATTAAGTAAGGCATCAATTGTAGCATTTCCGAATGATAAGGGTCCAGGAAGGGCAGAATGTGCACGGATGTGAGTAAAGAAAATTAACTCTGAACGCTGCAAGAGCAATTGTTGTACTTGGTAAAACAATTTATCAATAGCTGTTTTAAGAGTCAGTGGAAGGGAGACATGAGGAAGCTGTAGGCAAGAGAGAACGGCATCGAGAATCTGAAACAATGTTAATAGGAAGTTGGGGAAAATCTTGTAAAACTAAATAGATAGCCCACAATTCAGCAGGCTGTACAGAAGAAAATGAGTGGGGGAGAACCTTGGAATTTTCTGGGGTCCAATATCCAGCAATATTTTTATTTGCATCTGTAAAAATAGTGGGTCCCTTAACGGGAACATCTGAAATTGGGGAAAGAGATATCATAGTGTTAGTCCGGAGAAGGTCCATCAATTTAGATGATGGATAATGATTAGAAAACGAACCAGGATATGAAGCAAGAGAAATTTGCCAGTTTTCATTAAATTGTAAACATCGAGATATTTGAGCAGTTGTTAACTGAGTAACAATCTGGTGTGGTTCACATCCTGATAGTTGTAAAATACGATAGTGACCTTTCTGTATAAGGAAGGCTAATTTATCCATATATATAGTCAATTTTTTGGAAAAACTGTTAGGTAAGAAAACCCATTCTATTAATCCTTCTTCTTGAGCAATTACACCAGATGGGGAATAAGGGGTATGAAATATGATAAGAGAAATAGGTTGAGATGCATGTAAGTAAGTCAAAAAGCCGTCATTTAGTCATTGTTCAACAAATTGAAGTTCCTGTAAAGCCAATGGGGTTAAGGTCCGGGGGCTATCCAAAGCTGAATCTCCTTCTAACGTAGAAAACAAATGTCGTAACTGATAAGTAGGAATCCCAAGTACCGGGCGTAGCCAATTAATATCTCCCAATAATTTTTGAAAATTATTTAAGGTTTTGAGATGGTCTGTTCTAATTTGTAACTTTTGGGGCCCAATTCTATGTTGTTCTAATATTGTCCCTAAATATGAAATAGGAAAGTCCTTTTGAATTTTTTCCGGGGCTATTTGCAAATTGTATAGTCTTAAAGCCTCGTGTACTTTTAAAAAGAATTCATCACGTTCAGCAATACTAGGAGCTGCCAATAGGAGATCATCCATATAATGATATAGAATATAATTGGGGTATTTTTGATGGAGGGATTGTAAAGAGCGAGGTATGAATTCTTTACATAAGGTAGGACTATTTATCATTCCTTGTGGTAGGACTGTCCATTGATAACGCTTAACAGGCTGAGCATGATTAAGAACAGGAACTGTAAAAGCAAATTTATCTCTATCTTGCAATTGTAGGGGAATGGTAAAAAAAAAAAAAACAAAACAGTCTTTAAGATCTAGCACTATTAAGGACCAATTCTGAGGAATAAGAGCTGGAGAGGGGAGTCCCAATTGCAATGTCCCCATAGGTTTAATACATTTATTAACCTTTTGTAAATCAGTTAACATTTTTTATTTTTTAGTTTTTTTTTTTTATAACAAAAACAGGAGACTTTTAGGGAGAGGTAGAGGGCTCTATATGACCAAGTTGGAGTTGTTCTTGTACCACTTGTTCTAATGCCTCGAGCTGGCCACTGCTCAACCCATTTTGGAGTATTAGTTAACCATTTTAATGGGAGTGCTCGAGGAATTTGAGCAGTGGCTACTAGTTTTTTGATGGAATGGTTACAGAAGCCCCCAAAGGAGAGAGAGGATCTCTCTCCCATATATTAATAGGTATATTTACAATATAAAAGGTAACAAACACTGATCTTCCATTATGGAATTGACATTGCAAGGGATGGGTACTCTTCCAGACATCTGCAATGGAGCCCAATCCCGTTAGCATTAAAGGGTTTTTTTTTTTTTTTTCCTTTGTTTGTTTTGTTTTGTTTTGCTTTTTCTCTCGGGGCCATTGTTGAGAAGAAATGACTGAAATATCCGCCCCTGTATCTACTAGTCTCTCAAAGTTGTTTTTTTGTGTAATCAAGGAGAGAACAGGGTGAGAATCTCTGATAAGCATTTCCCAAAATATATGTCGCCCAGTACTTCCAAATCCCCCTGTTCATTTATTAGGAAGAGCCAAAAAGGGGTGATAAGGTAGGAGAAGTATTTGGGCAATACGTTCTCTAGCTAACAGTGAAAGCGTGGTAGAAGTAGAGACCATAATTAAAATTTTCCCAACATAGTCAGAGTCTATTACCCCAGGAATTATGGTTAAACCTCTCAAAGCCATGCTGCTATGGCCTAATATCAAGCCAAAAGTGCCTTTAGGCAGTGGCCCAAATACATTTGTTTTTAATTTATAAATGCCTCCCCCTGGTGACAAAAGAACATTATCAGCTAGTGGCAAATCAGCAGCAGCACTCCCTGAAGTAGCAGACCGTAAGACGGAAATCATCATCTGAGGTCTTTTTAACGGGGCAGATGGAATGGGAGGAGGGCAAGGAGAAGTCCCCGGTATTGTTCCTGGGCCCCAAGGACTCAGGCCCGCAGGATAGTTTCCCGGTATCGGGTTGCCCATTTTATCTGTTTTAGATCTGCATTCATTAGTCCCATGAAACCCCTTCCCACACCGATGGCAAAGTCCAGGAGGAGTCTTATTTTTCCCAGCAAGAGATCTGCCTTTAGGAATTGCACCTTGATCAGCTTTTAATTTTCGACACTCTTTTTTTTTTTTTTTTTATTTTTTTATTTTTTTAATATGACCAGGTTTTTTACAATGAAAGCAGTTACCTCCCTTTGGTGGTCTCATAACCTTGGCCAAAGCTGTAGCAAAGACATTAGCCTGATGCTCAGTTTCTCCTACTCCCTAGCAGGCTCTGATATATTCAGCTATAGATGCACCCGGTCCCTTTAAAGTTCCCAGTATACGCTTGCATTCAGGATTTGCATTTTCAAATGCCAAAGTTTGTAATAATATCCCTGAGATTTCATCCCTCCCTACAGCCCGTTCCACAGCTACCCTCAATCTTGCTAGAAAATCAGTATATGGCTCATTAGGGGCTTGCATTGTTTTAACAAAGGAGGGCTGGGCTTGGCCAGTAGGCACCACATGGCGCCATGCTTGTAAAAAGACTTGGCGGACTTGTTGTAAGTCCTGATCAGTCCTGTTCTCTTAAAGCCTGATATTGGCCCTCTCCCATTAATTTGTCCTCGAGAGGACCAGGGGGATTTTGTCCCTCATTAATCTGAGCCTGCTTTTTAGCTTCTTCTTCCCACCAGCTACGAAGTTGCAACCATTGAGAGCCCTCCAAGACAGCTTGGGCAATAGATTCTCAATCTAACGGAATGATTAATTTGCCTTTTTCCAATGATTTCAACATAGTCAAAACAAAGGGAGATTGAGGACCGTACTGCACTACTGCAGCTTTAAGATCTTTAAAAAATTTATATTCCAAAGGAGCATAATGAACATTTATCACATTGCCATCCTGTTGTCTCTGGATGGGAAACAATTGTGGAGGGTCTATAAACCCACCAGGAGGAGCAGGCAAGTCATCATCATGAAGCATAGACAAAGGAAAGGAGAACCGACAATGTTCCCTGCCCACATCGGGCCGATTAACCGCAGTGGGGAAAAGAGAAGCACAAGCAGGAGCAGAAGGTGTAGATTTTTTCTCCTCCTTACGGGATTTCCACCATTCCCAGAATAGATGGGTCATTTCTTTAATCTCTTTGCCCTCCTCTGACGAAACTGAAGAAGTCTCCGAATCTGATTCTGAACTATCAGATGTTTCACCATTTCCAGAAGCAGGCTTATTTGTATCCTTACTTTCAGGCAATGCAGAAATTCCACCAACATTTGGCACATCCTCATAAATTGCCTCTTCGTTCATTAAAGCATTAGATTTAGTCTCATTACCAGTAGATGGCAAAGTCAAAGCCTGTGTTATAGCATTACATAAATTCTATAACATGATTCAATATATAAATTCACATATTGTGCCCGTAATGAACATTTATTTCTTCCTAGCAGGATTTCCCCATGGTTTTTTGAACCATGAACTTTTGAAAGTTCCCATCTGCTAGGGTGAAGAATTCCCCATGATTATGTACAAGAATTCACCTAGCAATTTTTTTCCGCTAGGGTGAGGAATTCGCCATGTTTCCGAAAGCTCCCCTGCTATGGATCTAAAATCCCCCCGGGGTTTCTTACCTCTTTTGGTTTCACTTGAGCCCCATCCGTTAGGCGCCAGATGTTGGTTACTACGAGTGAAATGACACAGAACATACAAGACATACAAGACACACACAAGAGACATACACTCTGGCCAGAGGGACAAGAACTGGGCAAACTAATTGCCGTTTATTATTATAAAGCCCTCCTTAGGCAGAATTCCAGACTGTAAGAATAAGCCTTTTCAGTACAGTGCAGGTGCATACATGTTATCGTACAGCAAAGGGGAGTGAAATCTCTGTCTACTGCAGAGTCTGCACAAAGCCCTCATCTCCTTCTTATCTCAAGAAGGGAATGCTCCCTTGTTTGCAAGGGACCATTAAACTCAAGGCTGTGTCCAGACTCTTTGGCAGAACGCCTCGTATGCAAGGACGCTCAGCCTGAGCAGAGAGACCCGTTTGCAGGCACATCTCTGCTACCCTATTAATCCTTCAGGTATAGACTTGGATTACTGTGATACTGAATGATTTGCCTTAGAAACGAACAGAGATCATTCTGTCGTTTTTGAGATTGCATCCAAGTACTGCATTTTGGACTCATTTATTGACCATGATGGCTACTCCATTTCTTCTCAGGGATTCATGCCTGCAGTAGTAGACATAATGGTCATCTGAGTTAAATTCACCCATTCCAGTCCATTTTAGTTCACAGATTCCTAGAATGTCAACGTTCAGTTTTGCCGTCTCTTGTTTGACCACTTCCAATTTGTCATGATTCATGGACCTAACATTCCAGGTTCCTATGCCATATTGCTCTTTATAGCATCAGACCTTGCTTCTATCACCAGTCACACCCACAATTGGGTATTGTTTTTGCTTTGGCTCCATCCCTTCATTCTTTCTGGAGTTACTTCTCCACTGATCTCCAGTAGCATATTGGGCACCTACTGACCTGGGGAGTTCCTCTTTCAGTATCCTATCATTTTGCCTTTTCATACTGTTCATGGGGTTCTCAAGGTAAGAATACTGAAGTGGTTTGCCATTCCCTTCTCCAGTGGACCACATTCTGTCAGACCTCTCCACCATGACCCGCCCATCTTGGGTGGCCCCACAGGGCATGGCTTAGTTTCACTGAGTTAGACCAGGCTGTGGTCCATGGGATTAGATTGCCTAGTTTTCTGTGATTCTGGTTTCAGTGTGTCTGTCCTCTGATGCCCTCTTGCAACACTTATCATCTTACTTGGGCTTCTCTTACCTTGGATGTGGGTTATCTCTTCACGGCTGCTTCAGCAAAGTGCAGCCACTGCTCCTTACCTTGGACGAGGGGTATCTCCTCACTGCCACCCCTCCTGACCTTGAACGTGGAGTGGCTCCTTTTGGCCATCCTGTACCCACGCAGCACCACTCCTTGGATGTGGGGTTCCAAAGAATAGTAAGAAGAGATAAGAAAGCCTTCCTCAGTGATCAATGCAAAGAAATAGAGGAAAACAACAGAATGGGAAAGACTAGAGATCTCTTCAAGGAAATTAGAGATACCAAGGGAACATTTCATGCAAAGATGGGCTCAATAAAGGACAGAAATGGTATGGACCTAACAGGAGCAGAAGATATTAAGAAGAGGTGGCAAGAATACACAGAAGAACTGTACAAAAAAGATCTTCATGACCCAGATAATCACGATGGTGTGATCACTCACCTAGAGCCAGACATCCTGGAATGTGAAGTCAAGTGGGCCTTAGAAAGCATCACTACGAACAAAGCTAGTGGAGGTGATGGAATGCCAGTTGAGCTATTGCAGACCCTGAAAGATAATTCTATGAAAATGCTGCACTCAATATGCCAGCAAATTTGGAAAACGCAGCAGTGGCCACAGGACTGGAAAAGGTCCATTTTCATTCCAATCCCAAAGAAAGGCAATGCCTGTTAGGATCAAACAGATGCCATGACAGGCTTCAGGGGGCCAAGGTAGGCCTAAGTCTCCTTTACAGAGGGGCTGAGTTATTGCCAAGGAGGAGCTGAGATCATCCTCTGCCGGCACCAGGACTCAACCAATCAGTGTACTCCTTGTAGCCTGGTTCAGGCTTATCAGGATGAGGATGAAAATCCCCTGAGAAAGCCTGCACACGTGAAAATCTAGCCAATTAGTAGATGCTAAGGAACCCTTGCAACCAATCCGCCCCTGCCAATTCCCTGTCTTTGTCTTAACCCTATAAGTACTGCTGTAATTCAGGGCTCGGGGCCCTTGTTCCACTCCACTGCGTTGGATGAAACTTGGGCCCTGGCTCGAGCTAGCAATAAATTCCCTTTTTGCGTTTGCATTGTTGTGGATGTCTTGTTCTCTCAGTTCTGGGGATTGGGACCTTGGGCATAACATTTGGGGGCTCATCCGGGATCCCCTGACTGAGAAGAATAACACTTTCCCGGCATAAGTGAAGCCTCACTAGGAGGAAGTATATCTGGATGCCGGCATCAGGTCAGGGGGCGAAAGAGTCGCCCAGCCAGCATAAGTCCGGGGCCCAGCATTCGAGCTGGAAGGCAGCTGGTTCTGTGAGCCATTCTGTAAAGGAATGGGGGAAAATGTTTCTCCCAATCCTGAGTCTGGTGGGCGGTGGTCGCCCTTCGGTAAGGTAACTTTGGGGAACAGGACAACAGCAACCCAGGATAAGCCTAGTTCAGTGTTTTCAGCTGATATTTGTTCGTCTACTGTCTGTCGCTTGTCTTTGTGTGCCGGCACCATGCTTTTTGTGTGTTTACTGTGGGTGTTGCCGCCATGGGTCAGAGTTATTCTACACCGCTATCTGTAATGACTGACCATTTTTCCGATTTTAAGTCCAAGGCTCAGAATCTATCCCTGCTAGTAAAGAAGAGCAAGCTGAAAACCCTATGCTCATCTGAGTGGCCGACATTTCAGGTTGGCTGGCCGCCGGAGGGAACTTTCGGCCTGCCGGCCATCCAGGCTGTTAAAGAAAAGATGATGGCTCCTGACCCTCGGGGCCATCCAGACCAAGCTCCTTACATCCTGGTCTGGGAAAATCTAGTAGAAGACCCTCCTGTCTGCTTGAAACCTTTTATTCACAACCCCCCCAGTGCTTCTGTTCCGCAGACCCTGGTCATGAAGACCTCTAAGGAAGAAAACCGGGAGGCACGGGAGAGCCAGAAGAAACCGATACTCCAAGAATCTTCCCTATACCCTAGTCTGATTGATTTAGACACTGAAATCTCGCCTCCCCCGTATATCCCGCCACCCTTGCTCCCTCAGGTACCCCAGGTGTCGTCCGGAGAACAAAGAAGGAACTCAGAACCCTTGGCTCCACAGCAGGAAGGGGGGCCAGCCCAGGGAACTCGCAGAAGGACCCGAGGGGGTGGGGATTCGTCTGACTATGGGAGCCGAGAGGCCCCTTCGTCTACCGTTTGAGCGCTTCCTGTCCGGGTCAGGCCGGCAAATCCTGACGGAGAACGGAATTATCAGTATTGGCCATTCTCAACTAGTGACCTATATAACTGGAAAGCTCAAAACCCCTCTTTTTCTGAAAAGCCCCAAGGCCTTATTGATCTTTTAGACACTATCCTGTTTACTCACAATCCTATTTGGGATGATCGTCAGCAGCTGTTACAGGTGCTTTTCACCACAGAGCAATGGGAGTGAATTCTGTCCGAAGCGCGGAAACACGTTTCTGGAGTGGATGGGAGACCGACCATGCGGCCCCACCTAGTGGAAGAAGGGTTCCCTTCCATGCAGCTGAACTGGGACTTTGAGCATCCGGACGGTAGGGAGCGTCTTCAGGTCTTTCGCCAGACTCTAATGGCCGGTCTCCCGGCAGCTGCCAGGAAACTGACGAATTTATCTAAGGTGAATCTGATAAGACAGGAGCCAAACGAGAGCCCCGGCAGCCTTCTTAGAGAGGTTAATGGAAGCCTTTAGGCAGTATATGCCCATGGACCCCCAGGCTGATGAGTCACGCACAGCAGTTCTGTTAGCTTTCGTGAACCAGGCAGCTCCAGATATCAGGAGAAAGTTACAGAAGATAGAAGGGCTGGGGGAACTGTCAATACAGGATCTGGTGAGGGCAGCTGAGAAAGTGTTTAATAACAGAGAGACCCCTGAGGAGAGGGAGGAACGGATTAGACGGGAGGAAAGGGAATATGAGGAACGGATTAGACGGGAGGAAAGGAAATATAGGGCTGAAGAAAACCGGAGAAGTCAGAAAGAGCTGGCCCAGATCCTTTTCGTGGGGACGAGAAAGGGGCCCGAAGCCCTGAGAACTAAAAACACCCGGTCAGGAGGAACGGAAAAATCAGCTAGACCTGCCCTAAAGAGAGACCAATGCACTTACTGCAAAGAGCAGGGACACTGGAAAAATGAGTGCCCCAAGAGAGATCTGAAAAAAAGGACTGTAAGAAAGGAAGACTCTTCCCCAGGGACCCACGCCTTATATGCAGGGGAAGATAGTGATTAGGGGGGTCAGGGCCCAGCACCTCTCCCCGAGTCCTGGGTAACTATTAATGTGGAGGGGAAACCGGTCGGCTTCATGGTGGATATGGGAGCCCAATACTCAGTTCTCAACCAAAAATTTGGGCCAATGTCCAAAAAGACTAGCTTGGTCCAGGGAGCCACCAGGACAAAGAGATATTACTGGACTACTAAATGAAAAGTGGACTTGGGAGCCCAACGGGTGTCCCACTCATTTCTGGTGATCCCAGAATGTCCGGCCCCTTTATTAGGAAGAGACCTATTGGCCAAAGTCAATGCGCAAATTCACTTTGACTCTGGGGGGATATCAGTCACAGACGGGCTTGGACAACCAATTCATGTTTTATCCCTGGCACTGAGAGATGAATACAGACTATATTCACCAAAACCCCCTGCAGCGGTGGATCCTGCTATGCAACAGTGGATTCAGAAATACCCTCTGGCCTGGGCAGAGATAGCAGAAATGGGACTGGCTAAACAAAGGCCTCCCATTGTTGTTGAATTAAAAGCAAATGCTATCCCTGTGAGGGTGAAACAGTATCCCATGAGCCAGGAGGCCCGGCAAGGAATTATGCCACACATCCAGAGCCTCCTAAAGGCAGGAATTCTCAAAAAGTGCCAGTCCCCATGGAATACTCCCCTGTTGCCTGTGAAAAAGCCCGGGGGAGCAGACTTTAGACCAGTCCAAGATCTTCGTGAAGTCAACAAACGGGTGAGTGACATTCATCCCACTGTCCCTAACCCATACACCCTCCTGAGCAGCTTGCCACCAGACTATGTCTGGTATACAATTTTAGACTTGAAAGATGCCTTTTTCAGCTTGCCTCTGGCACCCCAGAGCCAGGAAATCTTCGCATTTGAATGGGCTGACGAGGACGTACAAACTGTGGGGCAGCTGACCTGGACTCGCCTCCCACAGGGGTTCAAAAACTCGCCGACGTTGTTCAATGAGGCTCTAGGCGAAGATCTCTGTGAGTATCGAACCAGCCACCCCGAAGTCGTTCTGTTGCAGTATGTAGATGACCTAATGCTGGCTGCTACGACTAAGGAGGTATGCCTAAAGGCCACAGGCGATCTCCTCCAGACTTTGGGGACATTGGGGTACCGGGCAAGTGCAAAGAAGGCCCAAATTGCTAGACAGGAAGTCATTTATTTGGGATATAAAATAAAACAGGGACAAAGATGGTTGACTCAGGCTATGAAAGAGACTATTCTACGGATCCCCTAGCCAACAACTCCCCGGCAGGTGAGGGAGTTTTTAGAGATGGTTGGGTACTGCAGGCTATGGATTATGGGGGTTGCTGAAAAGGCCCGACCTCTATATGAAGGAAGCAGAGAAAATAGAGACTGGACTTGGACTGAGTCAGTGAGGTGGGCATTTCAGGAACTTCTACAGGCGTTACTGGAAGCCCCAGCCCTTGCTCTTCCGGACCCAGCTAAGCCGTTTCAACTGTTTGTGGATGAAAAGCAGGGAGTAGGGAAGGGAGTCCTGATGCAGCAATGGGGACCGTGGAGACGGCCTGTGGCATATCTCTCTAAACAACTGGATCCAGTAGCTGCGGGATGGCCACCCTGTCTCCGTATCATCGCGGCCACTGCTCTCCTTGTCCATGATGCTGACAAGCTGACTTATGGACAGCGTCTCCTGGTCTACACTCCTCATGCCATAGAGGGAATCCTCAAACAGCCACCTGGTAAGTGGATTTCTAATGCTCGCTTAACCCATTACCAGGCCCTGCTGCTGGATGCTCCCCGGATACACTTTCAAACACCTTGTTTTCTGAACCCTGCCACTTTGCTAGCCATCCCGGAGGAGGACGGGCCCCTCCATGACTGTGTTGAAGTGTTAGCTGAGGTAACCGCCATATGAAAAGACCTCGGCGACTTGCCATTAAAAAACAGTGAGCTGGTATGGTTCACGGACAGGAGCAGTTCTATAAAGGATGGACAGAGAAAAGCGGGGGCAGCCATAGTAGATGACACTGGAAGGATCATCTGGGTTGAGGCCTTGCCCCCGGAACATCAGCCCAAAAAGCAGAACTGATAGCTATGATACAAGCACTAGAGAGGGCAAAAGGAAAAAGAATCACTATTTACACTGACAGCCGATATGCATTCGGCACTGTGCACATTCAAAGCACCATATATAAAGAGCGGGGGCTCTTGACGGCGGAGGGGAAAGAGATTAAAAACGTGCCTGAGATTCACAGACTCTTGGCAGCGGTCCACTTGCCCCAGGCAGTGTCCATAGTGCATTTCCCAGGACACCAAAAAGGAGAGGGTGCCAGGGCCTGAGGCAACCGTGCTGCCGATGCAGCAGCCCGTGAGGCAGCTGCTGGAGACCACTAAGCCCATACACTGACTGTGGGATTGCCACCGCTGGGGATGGGAACACTTCCCCCAAGCCCCATATACTCCCCCTCTGATTTGAGCTGGGTGCAAGATAATACCACCCGTCCTGCTGGCAAAAACAGATGGTATCAGGACCAGGATGACAACTTGTTGCTTCCTGCCGATCTGGGCAGGCATCTCTGTACCCATTTACATCAAACTACCCATTTGGGAGAGAAAAAGACTTTGACACTCCTACAAACAGCGCAGCTGTGGTTTCCCCAACAGAAGAAAATCATTCAGGATATAGTCCGCACCTGCAAGGCCTGTCAGATGATGAGACCGGGAAAAGGACAGCACACAGGTGTAAGATATGGGGGGAAAGGCCAGGACATCATTGGGAGATAGATTTCACTGAGGTAAGGCCAGGCAAGTATGGGTACCGTTACCTGTTAGTTTTGGTTGATAAGTTTTCTGGGTGGGTAGAAGCTTACCCTACTAAGAAGGAGACAGCGATAGTAGTAGCTAAGAAGCTCCTAGAAGAGATTATACCTAGGTTTGGGCTGCCGGCATCTATCGGCTCTGATAATGGACCTGCATTTGTGAGTAAGATTGTTCAGGGACTGGCCTCAGCCCTGGGGACCAAATGGAAGTTACATTGTGAATACAGTTCCCAGAGCTCAGGACAGGTAGAAAGAATGAATCAGACCCTAAAAAAAACTTTAACAAAACTGGCAGTAGAGACTGGCAGGGATTGGGTGACCCTCCTTCCCTTTGCGCTTTTTTGGACACGAAACACCCCCTATAAACTGGGTTTGACTCCCCTTGAAATTGTATATGGAAGTCTGCCCCCCGTTTGTCCAGCATTTGAGGGAAAAACCAAACCACCTCTCCTGCTACACGCTTTCCAACAGGAGCTGCTAGCTTTGATTAAGGTGCATAAACATATCTGGTCATTGGTAAGGAAAATTCATGAGGGCCAAAATGAAGGAACAATCCCGTCTCATAATATAGGCCCGGGAGATTGGGTTTGGGTTAAAAGACACCAGTCAAGGACCTTAGAACCAAGATAGAAGGGCCCTTATGTTGTTCTTCTTACCACCCCTACTGCCCTCAAGGTAGACGGAATTGGACCCTGGGTACATTGCAACCACATGCGACAGGCCACTCCAGAAGAACAAGAGAGGGCTCAAAGAGAATGGAAGTCAACACTGCATCCTTCCAATCCCTTAAAATTAAAGCTCATCCGACAGCAGATCTTGGACGGATCACTCTGACTCTCCTGATGATGGCTGTCCTCCTCGACCCTGGAACTGCCAGCACTGACTCACATCAACCTGTCAAGATCACCTGGAGACTTCAAAATGGGCTGACGCGAGAGGTACTCAATACGACCACCGAGACACATCCCCCGAACACCACCTGGTGGCCTGACTTATATTTTGACTTCAAGGACTTAGTGGACACCCCTTGGTCAGTGCCTTTGATCCGATTTAGAGGTTTTGGGGCATGTCCTGGTCATAAAAGTGACGAGGAAACTTGTGGGGGTATACAACATTATTTCTGTAGGTAATGGAGCTTTGTGACTTCAAATGATGGGATAAGGAGATGGAAAACTAGCATCCGAGATTTAGTCAACTTCTCCTTCACTCAGCCTATGTCAAGAGATGAATTCTATGAATTCAATGATCAAGAAGATGAGATACCTAAAGATGAAATTGCTCAGGTAAAATTAACGTTTAACCAGAAGTTGGCTATGCAGGAAAAGTCTTGGGTGTCTGGATTATCTTGGGGCTTCCAGCTACAGGCCGATGGGTTCAGTGTAAACCCTGGGGGAATCTTGATCGTGAGTCAGATCATAGAGCCTATCCAAACCCAAAGTGTGGGCCCCAATCAGATTGAAAATCCGAGCCCACAAAGGGTGTTTAAGGCAGATCCAACTCAGAGGGCTACAACTCTGAGCCCTACACCCTCCGTTTCTCGACCAGGAGGCCAGCCTAATATAGCGGAGGCCCTCGACCCCTTGTCCTCCACCTCCAAGCTAGAAACATCGGACCCGTTATGGGATCTAGCTAAAGCAGCCTTTAAAGCCCTAAACCATTCTAACCCCAGAGCAACTCAATCTTGTTGGCTCTGCTACACTCTTTACCCTCCCTTTTATGAAGCAATAGGCTTCGATGTTTCTTACAACCTGTCCACCAGCTCAGGTCCACCTCAATGTCACTGGAAAAAACATAGGGTTGGTCTCACTATGAAAAAAGTTTGGGGAAGGGGACTTTGCTTAGGTAAAGTTCCACTTGAAAAGACTCCCTTGTGCGCCTGAATAGTTAATCTCACAGAACTGGACCAAATAAAATGGACTGTGCCTGAGGCAGGGGGATGGTGGGTCTGCTCACATACCGGACAGACTCCGTGTCTATATGCATCGGTCTTTAATCCGAATAGAGAGTTTTGTGTATGAGTGACTGTGATGCCCAAAATCTTATATCACCCAGAAGAAGCTATGTATGACTATTGGGCCAAGGAGACTATAGATCAGTTGGAGAAAAACAGAGTTAAGAGAGAGCCTATCACAACCATCATGCTAGCGAACATGTTCAGTCTTGGGATTGCCGGGGCAGGGACAAGAATAACATCCCTGACTATGCAAAATCAGGGATTCACTTCCCTACGAGCGGCAATAGATAAAGACATTACCCGTATAGAACAGTCAATCAGCCACCTTGAAGAATCCCTAACTTCACTGTCAGAAATGGTTTTGCAAAACAGAAGGGGCCTAGACTTGATCTCCCTACACCAAGGCGGATTATGTGCGACTTTGGGAGAAAAATGTTGCTTTTATGCAGACCACACTGGGGTGGAGAGAGAGTCCATGGCAAAAGTGAGAAAAAGATTAACATAACAAAAGAGAGAGTGGGAAGCCCAGCAGGGGTGGTTCGAGTCCTGGTTCCATCAATCTCCTTGGCTAACAACACTAATTTCTACCCTACTTGGACCGCTCATTATACTCCTACTCATTCTAACTTTTGGCCCATGTATTTTAAATAACCTTTGTAAAAGAACAAATCAGTACCGTTCAGGTAATGGCACTGAGGCAACAATATCAGGCAGTGTCTCAAAATGGAGAGGAAGATTCCTCTCAAGGATAAAAAGACAGGGGGGAATGTTAGGATCAAACAGACGCCATGACAGGCTTCAGGGGGCCAAGGTAGGCCTAAGTCTCCTTTACAGAGGGGCTGAGTTATTGCCAAGGAGGAGCTGAGATCATCCTCTGCCAGCGCCAGGACTCGACCAATCAGTGTACTCCCTGTAGCCTGGTTCAGGCTTATCAGGATGAGGATGAAAACCCCCTGAGAAAGCCCGCACACGTGAAAATCTATTAGTAGAAAATCTAATTAGTAGATGCTAAGGAACCCTTGCAACCAATCCGCCCCTGCCAATTCCCTGTCTTTGTCTTAACCCTATAAATACTGCTGTAATTCAGGGCTCGGGGCCCTTGTTCCACTCCACTGTGTTGGATGAAACTTGGGCCCTGGCTCGAGCTAGCAATAAATTCCCTTTTTGCGTTTGCATTGCTGTGGATGTCTTGTTCTCTCAGTTCTGGGGATTGGGACCTTGGGCATAACAATGCCAAAGAATGCTCAAACTACCACACAATTGCACTCGTCTCACACGCTAGTAATGTAATGCTCAAAATTCTCCAAGCCAGGCTTCAGCAATACATGAGCCATGAACTTCCAGATGTTCAAGCTGGATTTAGAAAAGGCAGAGGAACCAGAGATTGTCGGGAGCCAGCGTGAGGAATCCCACCCGTGACAAGGTCATGCGGAAGAAAGCCTGACAAAACGCAAGGACGTATTTGGCTTCAGGGATTCCCCCTGGAAATTCCTGAGCATCCACCCCCCAAGACCAGAATCTGCCTGCTTTACTATGTTATGCTTTCCACCTACTCTTCTGTCATTAACGGGACTGTCCCGCCACCACCTTTTTCTGGAAAAAATTAGAGCTTTTAGATAATAAATCTCCTGGGCATAATACGAGTGTTTCAATCCAAAAACCCCTCTGATGGCTTTCTAGCCTGCCGGCAGGACTCGTACAGCTGCACATGTGATTGTTTGAGGCCTCCTGACTGCGGGAGGCACAGGAAGCTTAAAACATCCTAGGACTGTTGGGGCTTCTGAGGAGTCAAAATCATTAGAATAGGACTGATTAAAGGTTTCATTTGTTGAGCCAATATTTGCTGCCAAATTTTCATATCTTTTATTTTTAGGTATAGTTGGTATATAGAAAACCAGGTAGTAGACCTGATATTAGCAACACTAGATCTTTGAGTTAAGTACTTTCTTTGTTATAACCCACTGCACCTTTGCTCTATAGGAATGTAACTTTTTTGTACTTTGAGGGTGATGCAGAGTAAAGAAAAAACACTTCTAGGGAAAAGGAGTTTTCTGGACAATTATCCAGGAAGAGAGCCATAAAAATGTTAACAAGCCTCTTGGCCAGAAGATAATGTAAACCACCTGAGACCTTTTGTATACGGGAGGGTATGCAAAATGAAAGCCTTGTTTCAATGAGGGTCAGGACTGCTGCCCCTGCATAACTCTATTTCTTTATGTACAACTTGGGGTATATAAGCTGATTTTGAAAAATAGTTTTTGGAGTCTTGCACCGATGCTGGGCTTCCCCATGTCGTTCTTTTCTTTTTCTGGCTGAATTCCCATCTGGAGCAGGGAGGCTCATCATGTCTACTTATCTGTCCTGGCTTCTAAGATCCATAAGAGAGAGAGCCCAAGGTGGGGCATTCTCCGATATTCAAACGGACGCCGGTGGCCTAACGTGGATAGTGCCAGTTCCTTGTCTGGAACTTTATTGGTCTTCCACATAATCCAAGTTATTCAGCCCTCTTCTCTACTTAATTTTCCTACTATACTATTGTTTCTTAATCTAATCTTATATTAATAAACAAATAAGTTTTTCTCACACCAATGCCGTCCTGCTTCGAATTCCCTGGATCCACTGGAGCAGGACCCCGGCAAGAGATAAAATTGCCAACATCTGCTGGAACATGGAAAAAGCAAGAGAGTTCCAGAAAAACATCTATTTCTGCTTTATTGACTATGCCGAAAGCTTTGATTGTGTAGATCATAATAAACTGTGGAAAATTCTGAAAGAGATGGGAATACCAGACCACCTGACCTGATGGAAACCTATATGCAGGTCAGAAAGCAACAGTTAGAACTGGACATGGAACAGACTGGTTCCAAATAGGAAAAGGAGTATGTCAAGGCTGTATATTGTCACCCCGCTTATTTAACTTAGAGTACATCATGAGAAACGCTGGACTGGAAGAAGCACATGCTGGAATTAAGATTGCCAGGAGAAATATCAATAACCTCAGATAAGCTGATGACACCACCCTTATGGCAGAAAGTGAAGAGGAACTAAAAAAACCCCTTGATGAAAGTAAAAGAAGAGAGAGAAAAAGTTGGCTTAAAGCTCAACATTCAGAAAACGAGTGGAAGCTCCAATACTTTGACCACCCGATATGAAGAGCTGACTCATTGGAAAAGACCTTGATGCTGGAAAAGATAGAAGGCAAAAGGAGAGGTGGGCAGCAGAGGATGGGATGGTTAGATAGCATCACCAACTCAATGGACATGAATATGAGCAAACTCCAGGAGACAGTGGAGAACAGAGGAGCCTGGTGTGCTAGGGTCCATGAAGTCACAAAGATTTGGAAACAACTTAGCAACTGAACAACAACAAAAGACACTGCAGTTTTCAAACAATGTGTGGGAGTATAAGCTGACACAATAGCTTTGGAATATAACAATATCTACTAAACCTAAACATAAATCCTGCCACCAAGCAATTCAAATTTTAATAGACGTATACATTCAGTTCATTTCAGTAGCCCAGCCATGTCCAACTCTTTGCGACCCCATGAACCACAGCACTCCAGGCCTCCCTGTCCATCACTAACTCCTGGAGTTTACCCAAATTCATGTCCATTGAGTCAGGGACGCCGTCTAACCATCTCATCCTCTGTCATCCCCTTCTCCTCCTGCCCTTAACCTTTCCCAACATAAGGATCTTTTCAAATGAATCAGCTCTTTGCATCAGGTGGCCAAAATATTGGAGCTTCAGCTTCAACATAAGTCTTTCCAATGAACACCCAGCACTTATTTCCTTTAGGATGGGCTGGTTGGATTTCCTTGCAGTCCAAGGGACTCTCAAGAGTCTTCTCCAACACCAAAGAAAGGCAATGTCAAAGAATGCTCAAACTACCACACAATTGCACTCATCTCACATGCTAGTAAACCAATGCTCAAAATTCTCCAAGCCAGGCTTCAGCAATACTTCCAGATGTTCAAGCTGGTTTTAGAAAAGACAGAGGAACCAGAGATCAAATTGCCAACATCTGCTGGAACATGGGAAAAGCAAGAGAGTTCCAGAAAAACATCTATTTCTGCTTTATTGCCTATGCCAAAGCCTTTGATTGTGTGGATCACAAGAAACTGTGGAAAATTCTGAAAGAGATGGGAATACCAGACCACCTGACCTGCCTCTTGAGAAATCTGTATGCAGATCAGGAAGCAACAGTTAGAACTGGACATGGAACAACAGACTGGTTCCAAATAGGAAAAGGAGTACGTCAAGGCTGTATATTGTCACCCTGCTTATTTAACTTATATGCAGAGTACATCATGAGAAATGCTGGCCTGGATGAAGCACAAGCTGGAATCAAGATTGCTCGGCTGCTGCTGCTCCTAAGTTGCTTCAGTCTTGTCCAACTCTTAGCGACCCCATGGACTGTAGCCCACGAGGCTCCTCCATCCATGGGATTATCCAGGCAAGAGTACTGGAGTGGGTGCCATTGCCTTCTCTGAGATTGCTGGGTGAAATATCAATAACCTCAGATATGCAGATGACACCAACCTTATGGCAGAAAGTGAAGAGGAACTAAAGAGCCTCTTGATGAAAGTGAAAGAGGACAGTGAAAAAGTTGGCTTAAAGCTCAACATTCAGAAAATGAAGATCATGGCATCTGGTCCCATCACTTCATGGGAAATAGATGGGGAAATAGTGGAAACAGTGGTTGACTTTATTTTGGGGGCTCCAAAATCACTGCAGATGGTGATTGCAGCCATGAAATTAAAAGAGCCTTACTCCTTGGAAGGAAAGTTATGACCAACCTAGATGGCATATTAAAAAGCAGAGACATTACTTTGCCAAAAAAGGTCCATCTAGTCAAGGCTATGGTCTTTCTAGTAGTCATGTATGGATGTGAGAGTTGGTCTACTAAGAAAACTGAGTGCAGAGACATATACATTATTCTCACTAAAATATAAGTGCAAGAATGTTCATAACAATATAGCCCCAAACTACAAACACTCTAAAAACTTGGGTACAGTAGAATGAATAAGCACATTTACTACTTTTCCAGGTAGTGAAGTGGTAAAGAATCCTCCTGCCAATGTAGGAGATGCAAGAGATGTGGGTTCAATACTTAAGTCAGGGCACTGAACCATGTATACTATCATGTAAGAAACGAATCGCCAGTCTATGTTCGTTGCAAGATACAGGATGCTTGGGGCTGGTGCACGGGGATGATCCAGAGAGATGATATGGGTGGGAGGTGGGAGGGGGGTTCATGTTTGGGAACTCATTTACACCCATGGCAGATTCATGTCAATGCATGGCAAAACCAATACAGTATTGTAAAGTAAAATAAAGTAAAAATTAAAATTAAAAAAAAAAATACATAAGTCAGGGAGGCTCCCTGGAGGAGGAAATGGCAACCCATTCCAGTATGCTAATCTTGAAAATTCCATGTGCAGAGGAGCCTGGCAGGCCACAGCCACGAAGTTACAAAGAGTCAGACACAACTGAGCACACACATGCTCATCCTTACATTTACTCATTTTCTCCTCACTACTTTCACACAATGTCATGTAGTACATAATGAAAATAAAAAAATTTATATGCAAAAGCATGGATGAAACCCTTTAACGTTGTGATGAGTGAAAGAAATCAGACACTGAAGAGTACATACTTTATGATTCCATTCATATGAAGTATAAAATCAAGGCAAAACTAATTTCTGCTACTAAATGCAAAAATAGGGATTACTTTGGGGGAACAGTGTCTGGGAATGTACAAGAGTGGTCCTTCTAGGTATAATGTTTAATTTTGAATCTGGGTAGTAGTTACATGAATGTAATCTTTTTATATCCACTGATCTACACAAATATGATGTACCCATGCTATCTGCCAGGTATTAATGCTATACACATGTGTGAGAGGGGCATTTTATCAGAATGTTTTTCTTCTTACTACTAGAATCTGGGAAATTACCCCCACACTTCTCCCTTGGTCATGGTAGAGATTGAAACCTAACTAAGATCATGGCATCTGGTCCCATCACTTCATGGGAAACAGATGGGGAAACAGTGGAAACGGTGTCAGACTTTATTTTTGGTGGATCCAAAATCACTGCAGATGGTGACTGCAGCCATGAAATTAAAAGACGCTTACTCCTTGGAAGGAAAGTTATGACCAACCTAGATAGTATATTGAAAAGCAGAGCTATTACTTTGCCAACAAATGTCCACCTAGTCAAGCTATGGTTTTTCCTGTGGTCATGTATGCATGTGAGAGTTGGACTGTGAAGAAAGCTGAGCACTGAAGAATTGATGCTTTTGGACTGTGGTGTTGGAGAAGACTCTTGAGAGTCCCGTGGACTGCAAGGAGATCCAACCAGTCCATTCTGAAGGAGATCAGTCCTGGGTGTTCTTTGGAGGGAATGATGTTAAAGCTGAAACTCCAGTACTTTGGCCACCTCATGCGAAGAGTTGACTCATTGGAAAAGACTCTGATGCTGGGAGGGATTGGGGGCAGGAGGAGAAGGGGACGACAAAGGATGAGATGGATGGATGGATGGCATCACTGATTCGATGGACGTGAGTCTGAGTGAACTCTGGGAGTTGGTGATGGACAGGGCGGCCTGGCGTGCTGCGATTCATGGGGTCGCAAAGAATTGGACATGACTGAGCAACTGAACTGACTGAACTGACAGGTGGTGTTAGCAGTAGAGAACCTGCCTGCCAGTGCAGGAAACATAAGACATGGGTTCACCCCCTAAGTCATAAAGATCCCCTGGAGAAGGGCATAGTACCACACTTCAGTATTCTTGCCTGGAGAATCCCATGAAAGAGGTGCCTGGTAGGTTATGTTCCATAGGGTCACAAAGAGTCAGATATGACTAAAGCAAATTAGCATTCAAGCCTGCTAGGTAAATAATAAAAAGAATTCTTAATCATTGCAAGCATGACTTCCCAGTCTGTGACATATACAAGGCATTTATTTCTGGGAATTCTACCTTCTCATTCCTAGCTCATTCGTTTTCAAACTCTCTAACACTCTTAGAAAAGGAAGAAAAACATATATGTGAGAAATACTGGTAAAAATACTGGCAATTCTAATCTTGGCAAAAGCAAAACAAACTGGCTGACGTAATCCTGGTTGACTAGTGTAATGTATGGGTTTTGGCATTTTTTTGTTATAAGATTCAGAGAACGAAAGGAATCATTATCCTAATGAAGAAGCAAAAGGTAAAAAAAAAAAAAGAGAGAGAGAGAGAGGAAAACAAAATCAAATCCAAGAAGTGACTAAATGCATTAATCATCTTGGGGCATACAGAGAAAAAATAAGAGATAAATTGAGTTATCCTTCAATAGACCAGAGGAAGTCAAACACAAAATAATTTTAGCTTGATATCCAAATAGATATGCACATATCCAACATCTAAGGGAACCTCCTATGGCATTTCCTCCATTCTATTTTCTGCAATCAAATCCAAATATATTCATAAATTTATTTTGAGATGATAAGAGAAATACTATGATTTTGCCAGTGACAAAGATTGATGCCAAACACATACTGAATTGGGGACATCAAGAAGGATAAATATCTGAGACTCTCCAAACATTGAGATAGTAGAATGCATTAGATCTCTCCCTTCTTCTTTCCTACCTTCCTTCTGATCTCATTAGTTCTTGACTACACTGTCACAACTGTATCCAACTGGTTTGTCAGCCTATAATTACAACTCATCCTATAAAACCATCCTTTTGCAGAACTATCTTATATTTATGTTTGACAAAATAATTTTTATTTCAGCTGTTTCATTTTTCTCTTCAAAATAAGTAAATATATAAAATATTGTTTTATGGTTTACTAAGACTAGCATGGCTTTCAATTCTTCTTTGAGCCCTTTGGTTTCTAAGCCAAAATTATGACTAACATTAAGAGCCATTAATGTTTATTTATAAGTTGGAGTAAGCTCTGGGAGTTGCTGATGGACAGGGAGGCCTGGTGTGCTGCAGTCCATGGGGTCGCAAAGAGTCGAACACGACTTAGCAACTGAACTGAACTGAATGTTTACTGACTGTTTACTCTGTTTCAGACACGATGCAAAGTACTTAATATGCATTATATCTGTACCATACAAAGCTCTCTACAGCCCAATGAGTTTTTCAGGAGAACTATCACTGAGATTGTGGAAAGCATGTTGAAGATGGTAAAGTTGCATTCAACCCAGGACCTTGAATGACTACATGGGGCAGAGTGCCTGTCCACTACCTTGTTATAGCAACTACTCCAAAAAAAAAAAAAAGACCTTATATTTTATTTTAGTCATTACATTTTTGCATCTATTTATTACAGAAGTTTAGCATACCCTACCTAATACAGGTAGGTACCATTGATTACTCCCTTTTATCATAGATGAGCAAATGGACATATATAGAACCCAGAGAATTTGCTCAACATTTCACATCTAATAAATGGTAGAACTCAGACTGAATCAAGATCAGCCACATCTAGAGTAATTGTCTTCACATTATAGGGCCCCCAAGTTATAAGGCTCCCAAAAGGGTCCAAGCTCTTGTGTGACATTCATGATTCAACATTATTTAATCATAACCTAACCCTCCAGCATTTATTTTTTTCCTATTTGCCTTTAGCCTATTCTGCCTAAAACGCCCTTTCTGTCACTGAAATACTACCAGTCTTTCAAGGAACTACTGATGCCTCCATGATTTTTTTTTTTTTTTTCTGTGAAATCTTACATTCTCTCCATAGCCATTTCCTCTTCTTTCTTAATATAAAAGCTAAAGTTTGTTAACAGGACAACATGACCAGCTCCAGAGGAAGAAAGATGGCAAAACCATGAAGATCCTCTAATCAGCTGTAGCTATTCTTTGCTCCCTTTCAGATATTCCCTTTTCCTGCTTTCCTTGTATGTAAGAGTTGCTAAGTAACATAGTCCTGATTAATGAAAAATAAGGGAAAGTCCGATAGAAAAGCTGGATTGTTTTTTCTAGGGAAGATTTTCCTCCCAACCAACACAGAGAAGAAGGAAAAAAATATGTTCCCCTCTTTAAGATTTGGAAGCAGATATGTGAGAATGTGATATTATTTATAGTAGCAGAAATCTTCCTGAAACCAAAAGTGGTCAGGCTAAGGACAGAAACCTATTATACTGGGTTAGTAGAACAGAAATATGAAAGGCTGGTTCTTCACAGCAATCTTGAGCTCCCATGCCAACTCAGAGACTGCCTATCTATTTACTCAAATTATATGAAAGAATAATGTCTTTATTAGCTTATCTTAGCCACAGAAAGCTGAAATCATTCCTGATACAGAATCACAGCTATAACAGTGTCTGACTATGGTCACAAGACTGGTCACAAATATTTCAGTTTCCCTCCTTCCAAGTTCATGCAATACTTATACTTTCTCACCTACTTTGGAAAGATTGAAGACAGAAGGACGAGGGAGTGACAGAGGATGAGATGGTTGGATGGCATCACCGACTCAATGGACATGAGTTTGAGCAAACGTCAGAAGATAGTACAGTACAGGGAAGATTGGTGTGCTGCAGTTCTTGGGGTCGCAAAGAGTTGGACACAACTTAGCAACTGAACAACACTACCTACTTTGCCGGTAGGCACATGCCATGTGACTTGTGTTGGTTAATAAAACATGATCAGAAATGGTGTGGGTCACCTCTGGGTAGAAGTTTTAAGAAGTAGCATGTACAACTCACTCTGTGTTCTTTCTCCTGGCACAGTGATCATGCATATGCATATAAATTGAGTCTCAATTAGCTTGGGTTACTGAACAACTAACGATAAGCCCAGTTCCCATACTGACTCATACTGGAAATGTAAATAAGCAAGAAATAAACTCTTGGTTTACTAAGCCACTGAGATTTTGTAGTTGTTTTATGTGTAGCATAACTTCGCTTGTCTTAGCTCATTCTGACAAAACAGAATCAATGGTCACAGGGTGATAACATGGCCTTCTTTTCTCCAAGATCTGCTCTTTTGATTTCATTAAAACAGGTTAAATATTAGAAGCACTGAAACAGAAACAATAAGAACAGGTTTTAAAATCAGTCAATAGAACATACTTGTACATGTTAAGATATATAGTTAATATTTCAATTCTTATTCTAAGGAAGCTAAGGAGCTAATACGTATTGCCTACTAACCAAAAGACAATGAAATATAAATTGAAGATTCAAAAATATAATGAATATTGTTCTAAACACAAAACATGATGGTGACTTCATTAAAATAACCTGTAAGTGTGGACATTTTAAATGAAAATTCAGAGTAAGTTTCCTAGAAATGCTATAAATATTAACCAATCCTTAACAAAGACTATTTGTCTTTTTTATCATCGTGGAAGAATGCTAATCAAGTTTTAGACTTTAATATAATTAGTTATAGTAATAGTAAAAGTTAAGAAAAAGTCTTAATTCTGTTCTGGGATCACTAACCCCAAAGAATTTAACTAGATTTTTACCACTTTGAAAAGATTTAATTTCAAAACACAAAAGACTAATTTTATAGTAGATAATATTAACTTGTGTGTGCCTCATAGAAGGCTTTGAAATTGTCAGAGGCTTCCCTGGGGGCTCAGCTGGTAAAGAATCTGCCTGCAACATGGGAGACCTGGGTTCGATCCCTGGGTTGGGAAGATCCCCTGGAGAAGGGAATGGCTAACTACTCCAGTATTCTGGCCTGGAGAATTCCGTGGACTGTATGGGGCCGCAAGGAGTCAGACACAACTGAGCGACTTTCACTTTATGTCGTTTTTTAAAATATCTTTAGAATTAAGTGACACTAATTTTTCAGACAAAATCAACATAAGAGGTTAGAATCCAGTTGCAGTGCTTAATTATGGGTGTCTACTGGGCCAGGTGAGGGTGGTAGTTTAGTCACTAACTCATGTCCAACTCTTAAAATCCCATGGACTGTAGCCCACCAGGCTCCCCGGTCCACAGAATTTCCCTGGCAAGAATACTGGAGTGGGTTGTTCTTTCCTTCTCAGGGGAATCTTCCCAACCCAGGTATTGAGCTTGTGTCTCCTGCATTGTCAGGCATATTCCTTACAGCTGAGCCACCAAAGACACCAATCTACACTTTTCTATGAAGAAAAAGTTTCAATGTGAGTAGCATTTAAATCAGTGTACTTCAAGGAAAGCAGGTTATCCTCCATAATGTGAGTGGGCCTCATCGAATCAGTTGCAGGTCTTAAGAAAAAATGATGAAGTCCTCCAAAGTAAGAAAGTTTCTGCTTCATACTGCTTTGGGACTGCAGACTACAGCATCATCTCTTCGCTGGGTCTCTGGCCAGTGTGCTAGCCAACAGAGTTTGGACTTCCCAGCTTTCACAAGCACATAAGCCATGTCCTTAAAGTCAATCACTTATCTGTTTGTCTATCTACTGATCAACGGATTGATATCTATCTGTCATTGGTTTTGTTTCTCTGGAGACCCAGTTATTTTAAATCTGTTATTACATGTCTTTGAAACTCCTTATAGTTGAAAAATATGCCAGACAAAATGTGTAGTTATATGAAATAAAACTTTGGTAACAGATAGCCCACAACGTATGAATTAGCTCTGTCTCTGCAATCTCAGTGTTATGAGGCTGCCAGGTTATAAGGTTTATATACACATAAAGACATCCACAACCAGAACTCTGCAGCATGTAAAACTTGCATAAAATCTTTCAGCAGGCTCCTAGATCATCCTACCCAATTTGATGACTAAGTACAGCATCACTCGCAAATCTGCTATAGGTAATTTATAAGCACTAAACCAAAGGTTGAAAGAAATGAATAAAAGAGACATCATGATATATTAAAGCCTGTACTTTCTCTTCACAGCAGAGAAAGCATCAAACTGAAGAGACTGCTATTATACTATAGATTAGTTCCTGGAATGTCACTGCTGAAAAATGTTATTTTTAACACTACTATCATTTAGAAACCATATTGTTATGTGTCTGGGCATATCAAAGGCATTCTCCTAGGACTCAGTAACAGTGATAGGAGAGACAGAGTTTAATGGAAGTGCATGTTCAAAGTCAATCATTTCCTATGAGACCCCATAGACTTTAGTTCTGGCAACACAAATGTCACTTTTATGAGTTTAGTGAAATGGCAACCCACTCCAGTATTCTTGCCTGAAAAATCCCATGGATGGTGGAACCTGGTAGGCTACAGTCCATGGAGTTGCAAAGAGTCGGACATGACTGAGCAACTTCACTTTCACAGCAGAAAGAACAAAGGCCTTCAAATCAGTAGTCCTGGGTGTGAATCTCTATTCTAAATATTTAGAATAGTCAATCTGGAGACTACTGCTCTTCTCTGTTCCTCAGTTTATTTATCTTTGAAATAAGGGATGGGGGAGTATTCTCCTTGAAAGTTTAAGAAAATTAATTAGTTAATATATAAGAAAGCAGAACTGAATGGAGTATTGAATCAAATCCCAGGATGGTGCCCTTTATAGAGATGTACTAAATATTGAATTTCCTGAAATAATGTTTAAATTTCCTTTAGAAATAATAAAGTAAAATGAAACTTTAGTAGAAAAATATAGCACAATTATATCATAAGAAAAAATGTTTTCTATTCATGGCACAAGAAAAGAAAAATCAGATGGAATTTAGTAAGTGGAATTTGGAAAATCACTGAGTTGCCAAGAGAATTATTTTTCAGGCTGAAATTGATAGCATACTGAACAGGGTGGTGATGTTTTAAGAAAAGTACTTGGGGAAATATCAGAAAAAAGGTAGACACCTGAAAAAGAAACACAGAAGCCCATGATCTACTAGAACAATTCAAAGAATCTTCTGACCCCAAAATAAATGCGATGAGAGTCAGAAATATCTTGTTTTTTCCTAGCCACTTCATGTTTTGAGCTTCCCTGGTGGATCAGATAGTAAATAAACTACCCACAAAATAGGAGACCTGGGTTCAATTCCTGGGTCAGGAAAATCCCCTAGAGTAGGAAATGGCAACCCACTTCAGTATTCTTGCTTGGAGAATTCTGTGGACAGAGGAGCCTGGTGGGCTACAATCTATGAGGTCACAAAGAGTCAGACATGACTGAGTGACTGAGTGATTAAAACTTTCACTAAGTTTGCACAGGCACACCCCACAGAGGATAGTAATACCTGTGCTTTTAAAAGGAGACTTAGTCTTAGTACCACCTTTGAAGCAAAATTACTTGGAAAATTTAGCCAGTAACTGAAATGTAATTAAGAAAATTGCCACATCATCCTATTCTAGGGATATCTCTTTGGAGGGCTTTGCTAAAAGCCATCAACATACTGGATAATATAGATAACATACTGAATAATATAGATAACAGTTTATTAAAAATGGAGGAGAAATGTATGCAAGTGTCAATTCATGGTTGTAAGTATAGCAAGAACACAACCACTGAATCATTTGGATATCTCATGGTTTATCAGCACCTATCCTGAAAAAGATCTTTGGATACTGGATCCTTTTCAGAGAGGACAGCAGAGGGAATTAAGGCTCAAGGTAAAATATGCCTTGCTAAGCAGGAAACTGCTTTAATTAAGAAGGCAAGCAAATAAAGTAGTTACTGAAATAGTAGGCTATTCTAGTCACTGGGGAGAGAGCTGTAGCAAATAGAACTCCAAAGAGAACAGAAGTGCTTATTGTTAAGTCTTTTCTTAGAAACAGACAAAAAAAAAAAAAGATGCTTGCTCTGAAACATTAACAGAGGGAGGTTTAGACCACACCCAAGAGCTCCATCCTAGGTGGTAGCCCTAGGTGAGAACTACCAACTGCACTAGATCAGTTAATCTGCAGCCACCTGTTCTCTCTCCTTACAAGAACCTATTCTGAGAGTAATAACAGTGTCACAGGGAATAAATAGTAGACCTGGGACTCTTCTCCCAGTTTTTAGTTTTTGTTTTTTAATTCCAAATCCTGAATTATCAGCACTATGAAATCACCAAATTCTCTTGGTATAGAAGAATTTTACAATGAGCATAATTATAAAGATAATTATTATATATAAAGGGAGCTTAACATTATTACTTTTTTCCACTGATGAAAACCTATCCCACATTCAAGCAGCATTATGACATTTGTTACACCATTAAATAACTGCCTGGCAAACAAAAGCCTGAGACATTTCAGTTTAATTAGTTCATGCCAATCACATGCATATTATCATCCCTTTAATAAATTGTGGATGTCTTCATCAAATCAGTTTTCATAGCACAGCATAATTTGCATCAACTTGAGAGAACTAACCAGAACACTGACTATATTCATACTCACAAACTACAAACATATATGCAAATTACATGCTATTGTTTAGTTGCTAAGTCATGTTTGAGGCCAGGCTCCTCTATCCATGGGCTATTCCAGGCAAGAATGCTAAAAACAAATTTGCATATAACAGGTACTAGAAATATATATGTATATACACATTCAGAGAAAACAAACCATGAACCTTTAGCAAACTCAATCCTAGCTCATGAGAACCTATTAAAACACTATTAGTGTTTGTCTATTGCAATGGAACTGCTGCTTCTTAATCATTTTCACACAGGCAGATAGAGGCCCACTTCTCCTGACAGTGATGCTTTGCCTGAAGGCCATGTTCTGTATCTAAATGATTATTTAAGAGCACAGACAGCAACTCTGTGAACTCAAGTTAAAAAGATATAGAGCCTCACCCTTGCTCTGCTGTGGTCAAGATATTGTAGAGCCTGTTAGAGGGAAGCAAAGCCTTCTGTAAAAATTAATTTTCAGTTGTCAAACTCTGTATTTTGTGCAAATTCATAAGCAAGGTCTAAGATGTGGTAATAAGTTTGTGAAGCAAAACTCAGACCTCCCAGTGAAATAAGATCACATCAAAGGAGAACAAAGGATCCCAATTATAGCAAAGCCATTTATTTAGTCACATTGAATAAGGGTTATGATTTGTTCCTGAGAAAAGGGAAATAGTAAACTACTTAGATATGTTTAATAATTCCTTATATAGATAAATATGATCAGTTAATGCAGTATGTTTCTTACACATAGTGGGTCCAGTTCTCAACAAATTATATTATCTTCCTGATAAAGTTCATAGGTTAAAAAACATTGTCACATAAGGCTTAAAAGACTGTTGAAACAGAAAGAAATATTCCTCTGATACACAGTGGGCCAAACATTTTACACAACATTTCATGCAGAACGCAAGCTAGTTGTGCATCATATGACAAAAGCCACCTGTGAGATGTGAACATGCTAAGTGTTTTTAACCTGAAGTTCAGAAATTTTTATTTTACCTTTAGGAAATTTGTAAATCTCTTGAAATTACTGTATGTGCAAAATGTATGTGTTTGTGCATTTTTCTGTAAAAAAGATTCCTCAGTTTTCACCATTTCCTCATAGGAATCTGTGATACCCCCTCAAACAAAGATTAAGCAGAACTAGAACACTATATGTAGAAAAAGCATATATATACCACCTTAAAAAGCAACGTTGAAAGGCAAAGATCCTCTCTCCATCAGAAAAAAATAAAAGGCAAAACAAGTATTCATTGGGGGAGAAAATAAAAAGAGGAGAAAGACTCCAATAATAATAGAAATAGAAACAGAATTTTTTGCTCAACAAAAGGTTATACTGTTAGTCGTTCAGTCATGTCCAAGTCTTTGCAACCCCATGGACTGTAGCCCACCAGGCTACATGGAATTCTCCAGGCAAGTTTACTGAAGTGGGTTGCCATTTCCTTCTCTGGGGGATCTTCCCAACCCAGGAATCAAACCCAGATCTCCCACATTACACGCAAATTTTTTACTGTCTGAGCCACCATCAGTTCAGTTCAGTTCAGTCGCTCAGTCGTGTCCGACTCTTTGCGCCCCCATGAATCGCAGCACGCCAGGACTCCCTGTCCATCACCATGTCCCAGAGTTCACCCAGACTCATGTCCATCGAGTCGTGATGCCATCCAGCCATTTCATCCTGGGTCATCCCCTTCTCCTCCTGCCCCCAATCTCTCCCAGCATCAGAGTCTTTTCCAATGAGTCAACTCTTCGCATGAGGTGGCCAAAGTACTGGAATTTCAGCTTTAGCATCATTCCTTCCAAAGAAATCCCAGGGTTGATCTCCTTCAGAATGGACTGGTTGGATCTCCTTGCAGTCCACGGGACCTTCAAGAGTCTTCTCCAACACCACAGTTCAAAAGCATCAATTCTTCGGCGTTCAGCCTTTTTCACAGTCCAACTCTCACATCCATACATGACCACAGGAAAAACCATAGCCTTGACTAGACGGACCTTAGTCAGCAAAGTAATGTCTCTGCTTTTGAATATGCTATCTAGGTTGGTCATAACTTTTCTTCCAAGGAGCAAGCGTCTTTTAATTTCATGGCTGCAGTCACCATCTGCAGTGATTTTGAAGACCAAAAAAATAAAGTCTGACACTGTTTCTACTGTTTCCCCATCTATTTCTCATGAAGTGATGGGACCAGATGCCATGATCTTCATTTTCTGAATGTTGAGCTTTAAGCCAACTTTTTCACTCTCCCTTTTCACTTTCATCAAGAGGATTTTTAGTTCCTCTTCACTTTCTGCCATAAGGGTGGTGTCATATTTAATATATAATTATATTATATTCAGCCCAAATTATATTATTATCAGATTTTCTGGATTGTATTTAAAGGAAAGTCAGTCACTTAAAACACAAAGGCAAACAAACATGCAGATATAAGGTGGGTTGTAGCTTTTCCAACAAGTTTTTTGTTGTTGTTTTTCCCTCTTTTTTAGGAAATTATTTTGCTTTCTTTCCAGCTTTACCAAGATATAATTAGCACATAACATTGGGTAAGCTTAAGGTGTACAATGTGATGATTTATACACTTATATATTTCAAATTGCCATGAAGTGTTATTTAACACTTCCATTACATCATGTAATTACCATTTCTTTTTTTTGGTGAGAATTCTTAAGATTTAACTCAGTAAATTTCAAGTATATAATAAATTTTATCATCTTTTTCTTTAAAAGCAGATGGGTGAATAGATTCTCATCTCAATTTTTCAGGAAAATAGAGAAATAATGGCTGATTAATGCATTTAGCAAACATATAGTAGAAAAGTTCAAAGAATAAACATGGGTCCATTTCAAAATTAAAAAAAAAAAAGCAAAGAGAGAAAGGAAAAAACTGAGGAAGGTTAGAATGTAAATTGTAATGTTAAACTAAATATAGTTAGATCCAACTTGGCCCTTCTCCCAGAGTTCATAAACCCTCACCAAGAAACCCTCCAGGGAGTGATATAGTCAAATTGTATCTTCCTTAATGACCCATTTAAATGGCCAGCCCTGTCCTACCTGCTCTAATTTTTCTCTGTTTATACCATTCACCTTTCCTTTTAAGGACTTAACTGTTTGCCTGTGTCCAAAGTGTTTATTAGAGCAACTTGAAACTAAAGCAAAATAGATTCTAGAATGTCTCAGGTGGCTTACTGTGAAATAAGCCCAGAGGATTCTCCATAATATAGGCCTAATCTCCAGAATCAAAAGATTATACAGCTTTATTCTAACTATGAGGAGAAGAGAATTTCTCCCATTCCAGTGTCTCTGACCTTTTGGTCTCATTTAAGAGGGGAGGGGGATCTTTATTACTGCTGCTGCTGCTGCTGCTGCTGCTGCTGCTAAGTCGCTTCAGTTGTGTCCGACTCTGCGCGACCCCAGAGACGGCAGCCCACCAGGCTCCCCTGTCCCTGGGATTCTCTAGAAGTAGTTAAAGACTATAGCCCAGAAATGCAGGTACACCACATTTATAAGATCAGAGAATGTTTGCCCTCCCCTACCCCTAACCACCCAGGGTTTGAGCATAGCAACAATAGATTACAACTAAAAGAGCTGTGAAACAGACACTCTCATGGAGGAGGTGCATTTAAGGAAATCTAGAGTCAAAAGAGGAAACAGAAAAAGGACACTAGAAGCTGATACCTGTAGCTACAGAGAATATTTTAAAAACTCAGCTCCTAGGAGATTAACATAAAGCTTCCCACTTAAGCCCTTTTACTTCAGTTCTTCTTACCCCATACAATATGTCTAGTTTTCAACAAATAATTACAAGATATTTAAAAAGGCAGTTTCTACTTTTGTCTGAAGAAACAGAGCAAATATGAGAATTAGATTCAGATACGACACAGGTGTTGGAAATATCAGAGTATTTTATATAATTGTGATTAGGGCTAAGGGCTTCAATGGAAAAAGTAAACAACAAGCAGCAACAGGTAGGCAATGGAAGCAGAGAGAAGAAAATTCTAAGAAACAATCAAAAGGACATACTAGAGCTGAAACGGAGAAGGCAATGGCACCCCACTGCAGTACTCTTGTCTGGAAAATCCCATGGACGGAGGAGCCTGGTAGGCTGCAGTCCATGGGGTGGCTAAGAGTCGGACACGACTGAGCGACTTCCCTTTCACTTTTCACTTTCATGCATTGGAGGAGGAAATGGCAACCCGCTACAGTGTTCTTGCCTGGAGAGTCCCAGGGACGGGGGAGCCTGATGGGCTGCCATCTATGGGGTTATACAGAGTCGGACACGACTGAAGCGACTTAGCAGCAGCAGCAGCAGCAGCAGCAGCAGCAGAGCTCAAAACACTGTAACAGAAATGCAGAGTATCTTTAATGGGCTCATTTATAGACTGGACACAACTGAGAAAAGAAATGTCGAATTTGAAGATCTATCACTAGAGATCTAAAGCTAAAATGAACAAAAGAAAAAGAATGGAAAATAAAATCCAAGTCTGCTATAGAAAATGTGCAGAATGTATGAACATAAGTGTAATTGGACTATAAGAAAGGAGAGAGAATTACTTGCATGAGAACTTTCTAAGCCTAACATAGACACCAAACCAAAAATTCAGCAAGTTTCAAAAACATCAAATAGGATAGATAACAAAAAAAAAAAGAAAGAAAACTAAACTCAGACATTTTAAATTCAAACTTCAGAAAGCCAAAGACAAAGAATGAATCCTGAAAGGAAGACAAAGGCCAAAAAAAAAAAAAAAAAAAGTATATATATACATGCCTTAGCTATATAGGAATAAGGATAAGAATTACTGTGGAATTCTCATCAGAAACCATGCAAGAAAGAAGAGAGAAACTATTTAAAGTGTTAAAAACACAAAATACCAACAACCAAGCATTCTATACCTAGTAAAATTACCCTTAAAAAGGGATGAAGAAATAAACATTTTCTCAGACAAAAATAAAAGAATTCATTGCCAGAAAAATACCCTGAAAGAAATGGTATGCAAAGTTCTTCAAGAAGAAAAATAGGTCAGAAACTCAGAACTACACACACAAAAAAAAGCATGTGAGAGAAGGAATAAGTATTGGGCTGATCAAAAATTTCATTTGGATTTTTCCATAAGATGCTACAGAAAAACTCAAATGAACTTTTTGGCCAACTCGATAAATGTAAAAGATTTTATTTTTCTTATTCTTAGTTTATCTGAAGAAGAGTATATTTTAAAAAAATAGTAATATATTAGGTGATCATAGAATATGAATAAGCAAAGTGAATGGTAGCAATGGAATAAGGAAAGGGAGAGGAAAATTCAATTTAAGATACTAGTTATTATACATCATGAAATTTCCGTAGTGGCTCAGACATAAAGAATCTGCCTGTAATGCTGCATACTCAGGTTTGATCCTTGGGTTATAAAGTCCCCTGGAGAAGGAAATGGCAATCCACTCCAATATTCTTGCTGGGAATTCCCATGGACATAAGAGCCTTGTGGGCTACAATCCTTAGGGTCACAAAACAGTGAGACATAATTACTAAACAACATTATACACCAAGCAGCATAGTGTTAAAGGTGGACTTAATTCCACTGATGAGGGATTCTGCAAAACTGCCATGAATTGACACACGTGCCAAAGCTGAAACCAAGAGCTTCTTCCTATGCCTGTTTTCTCTATTTAATATCATTCCTCAAAACAGCCACTCATGTCTCCTGAACAACAATAAATTTCCTGCTTTGGTGAATGGTAGGAGACAAGATTGTCGACTTCAATTATGTGACATGGGTTCTTGAAACAAATATATATTTTTTTGCATTGGATAAGAGAATTAGTGTTTAGATTATAAAATGTTATGATTACCAAGAAATTATAGCATTTTTCTAAGTGTTTTAATTGTGAGTTGTATTATAGCTGTGCTCTGATATTTTCCTGTTGACACATATTTCTTTGGAAAATTAGAGATGTGAGATTGGATTAATATAACTTTGGGGGTTCTCATGTACTCTACCTTTTCCAGAGAAATGACTTGGGCTACATTTGCTGGTAGAAACAAGAGAGCCATCAATCACTTGTGCAGGATTTCTCTGGTTGAGAATAAACACAAGAAAATAAGGAAGAAATGATATCTGAATTCTAATTTCTTCAAAGTAGAGAGATTTCATTTTGGAAGTTAATATAACTTTGACAATAAGAGAAAAGAAATGTTATGGTATGGATTTTAATTTCCCTTTTGGAAATTAATCTTGAAAAGAGAATTTGCAACCTTTAATTTGTAGCTTTTTTTTTTTTAACATGGTACACCATATAGTGATTCTTATATAATCCTTTCTGATGATTTTGGTTAAACAACATAAGTGGCCATAGTTTGAGATGAGAAATAAAATGGTGAGTGAATCTTTAACGTAACATGTGACACACTTTTGTTTAACATTAGTTATTACCAGACACTAACTCAAACATTAGGAAACAACATCTGAACAGTTTGTTTCTTTATTATCATTCAGTAGATTATGGCTATGGTCTGACTAGCTACACTGAAACCTGAAGTATACTCAATGGTACAGAAAGAAATAATATGGCTAAATAAAACTGATACAACAATATATTCTTTATAAGGTAATGAGGTAAAGTATTGAGAGCTAGCACATTTTCACCATAACTTAAACTATATAAAGGCAGTAAATCTATGGTGTTGGGCTTCTCTCTTCTGGCAAATTCCTTACTTCATTAAACGCTACTGTGAGGATCAAAAAATGAGGGGGAGTTGCATCTCATTACCAGTACATATATTACTTGATCTTATATTTGGCATACTTCACTAGATAAAATGATAGTAAGAATAAAGTAAAACTAACTTCAGCCACGTTTCAGTCTTACCAGCCCTCAAACTATCCTTTGGGTGAACCTAGTTCATAGTACTATAAGAGTATTTGCAAACAGAATATCAAACTTCATAGATGCTGGAATAAGATTTTTCTGGAAATCTGTTAACACCTCCCAGTGAAAGTAGCACATCTTTGAACCTTCAGAGTCTTAGCTATTGGCCCAATATACCTACAGAAAGCACTAAAAAATAAAAGAATGTACGTAGAAGCAAAATCTCCCATCACCCTTCCCATGAGGAGCAGACTCTAGTCTTCATTCTTGGTTGTAATGACCAGGATTTCAGATTGTAATGAATTAAGCAAAAAGAAGACAATTATAGATCATAGGTAGATAAAAAGATATTATATATTATTCTATATAACGGTATATCTGTGTGTGTGTGTGTGTGTGTGTGTGTATAAATACACACACACAGTTTATATAACTAGGAAATATAGGGATTGAATTGGGCAGGGGAACTCCAAACCCAAAACAGTATTATTAACTTTAGATTTTATTCCTCAATGTGTTTTGCTTCTATTACTTATTATAAAATAGGGGAAAATAAAATCTCAGATAATATAAAAACTCATTCCTATATATAGCTGCAGTAGAGAAAGAAAAATCACAGATAAATCTAGATTTGCATAATTCCAGATCTATCATTTTATAAGAAAGTGTTTCTCTCTCCCTCTCTCTCCAAATAGCAATGTGGCAGAGAGTTAACTAAGCCAGGAATTTTTCCCCTAAATGGGCATGGATGCTTCATTCTCTGTTCTTCTGTTTCCTGACAATAAGAGAACCAGGCTTAGCATGAAAGCTGACTTAACCATTTCCTCCCTCTTCAGTTATGTGCTCTGAGCTTTTTGGGTTGGAAGTCACTGGTGATTTGGAGAACAAAGCATATCTGTGCTTGAGCCAAGCATCCCTAATTAGTTTACCACAAAGCTCTGTATCTAGAGTCACAGACACTAGTAAAATGGTATACCTTCTTTGCCCTAAAGATTAGAGACTGATGAATTTATAGTGCACCTTGGGAATAATGGGCTTTTATATTTTGTGTTACATTTGTGAATTTTTCTGCTTGTGAGTTAATAACACAGCAAATAACCTACACATTCCATGTGTCTTTAACTATGTTAATGTAATGTAATGAAATAATGTATAGGAGTCTATTGTAACATTTTGTCAACTGAAAGCATGTTCAAAGTTTTCTCTCCTCAGTAGCCAGCAATTTTAGCATGAGTTACACAGAAAATTGATCATTCTTTATGAAAGTAATTTGTAATAAGATTTGGCATAAATTAGAAAAAATTAAGTACTTATCAGGTAGAAAATACTAAATTCAGAGAGCAATTGTAATCCCAGAGAATGGAAGTGATATGAAAGAGGACTTATGAGAGCAGATTAAAGCAATAGTATATTTTATCTGGGAAAAGAGACTATTCTCCAAGTAAGTTAGTAATTATTACATACATGATATATTATGATATGCAAGATGTTGACCAGCTGTTCTTCATTTCCGTTGAGTACTATGAGGAAATATATTTTAAAGTGCAGCAGAATTTTAAAAAAATAGCAGCCCAGAATTGTTTTAGAAAACCTTTTTTAAAGTGAATAGTGATTATTAACATCTAAAATATAATTGTAATGACTATGTAGCCTCATTTCACAAAAGATGTTTATAAGTTAGAACAGAGACTAAGTCGAATGTTCTAACACTTGATAGATAGACAATGTAGTTCTTACAGTTAGGGTTTTTCCTAACAGACTAAACATGTTAAAGCTTTCCCTATCAGACTAAACTTATTGTAGTTTACAATGAAGAAAGTAGAATTAGTTTAAAATATTCAATATTTTTTAATGTTTTCCTCTCCTTGAGTGTTTCATAATTATCACATTGTCACATTCATTTTTTATGGTTTACCTGCTTTGTCTGTAAATAGGTGGTGAAAAGACAAAGTCACACCAAGCCCTCCATCATTTGTCACCCTGTCCCAGACTACCTTATAACCTCTTTTCAGCTACATCACATCCCCTCTAGTAGTACTGACCTTTGCTATGCGGAGAGTCCATGCTAGCACTGGCTGTTCCTACCGTCTGGAATTCTCTTTCCCGTATATTTGTATGGCTAGTTCTCTTTTGAAAATATACCCTATAAATGACTATATTTTACTTCATGGATAACAGATTTTTAAACATTGAAAATATGACTTTTTGAAAATCTTAGAATTAAATTTTTTTCTAGTTTCACATCCCTCAGTTTAGCACAACAACGTAATTTTATTCTAACTACAATCAGAATTTGACAAATCAAATGTTGAATAAACATTTTAGAAAGCTACCACCACAGCCTATGTGTAATCTGCTTCTTTTTTAAATTAATTTTTATTGGAGTATAGTTGTTTTACAATGTTGTGTTAGTCTCTGCTGTACAAGAAAGTGAATCAGCTATATGTGTATATATCTCTATCTCCTCTCTTTTGGATTTCCTTCCCATTTAGGTCACCACAGAGCACTGAGCTCCCTGAGCTATACAGTAGATTCTCATTAATATGATATTAATATAATATAATTAATATAATAATATTAATATAATAATATGTATTATTTTATACATAGTATAAATGGTGTATATATGTCAATCCCAATCTCCCAATTCATCCCACCTGCTCCCTACCCCCTGCCTTGGTGTCCACATCCAGACCAAATCACCTAAGAAGAGGAATTTGACACCTCTGGTGTTTCTCTTTTGGTGAAAGTGGAGGCTTTGACTTATGATGGTAGAGCAATGAGATGGGAGCACTGAGTCACGACATGGAAGATCTACAGCAAGGTTTTCATGTGTGAGAAATAAGCTCTCACTTATTAAGCTACTGAGAATTTCAGTTTGTTTGTCACCAACATAAGCATAGCCTTTCTTGAAAACAGAGACAATCTGATACCAGAAAACACGGCAGACACTCAATAAATCTTTTCCTTATAAAAGATTCCATGAACATCCCATTCCAAAAGGCAGGTTGAAATTGGGTTGTAGAGCAAAACTCAAGAGAGAATTTAGCAGAGGGACACAGAAGAGCTATAACTGATGTTGGATGAGATTTCATGATGTGAAGTAGACAGGAGAGAGCTATATATGCAGATAAAGAAAATGACAAGAGTTAGAGTAAATGGGCTGAAATAAGCATAGTGAATTGTCAGTAATGAGATCTGCATGCTGAGAGCAGATAATGTGAGTTGTAGAATGTTACCAAATCATGAGATAATGAACATGCTTGAAGACTGGGCTAAATTTAGACTTCATTCAAAAGCCAATGGAAAAAGCAGAAAAGATATGGTCACTGATAAAAGGAATGTAACGAAGGAAAATGCCTGGCTTTAGCATCTATAAAACATTATGACCATGGTTCTCAACAGTGGCTGCGCACTAGAATCACATTAAGAACTTTTAATTGTTGCAGAGACCTTTCCTCTAATGCCTGATTCAACTGGTGAGTCTGAGCATCTTCCAGTTTTCCAAGCTGAATGTGTACATGCTCAGTTGCTGAGTCGTGTCTGACTCTCTGCAACCTAACAGACTATAGCCTGCCAGGCTCTTCTGTCCATGAGATTTCCCAGGAATTAATGCTGGAGTGGGTTGCCATTTCCATCTACAGGGAATCTTCCCTACCCAGGGACTGAACTCATATCTCCTGCTTTGGCAGGCGGGTTCTTTTACCACCAAGCAACCTGGGAAGCCCCTCAAAACTGAGTAGGTAATTCTAATTACTCTAAACTGCAACAAGCATTGAACTAACTGGAAATCAGGGGTCTTATCCTCCTGAAGGCCAGTTAGGAGGATGATACAGGACACTCTTTTAGGGGTGATGACACCAAGAATATTCTGCTTATTTTTCTTAGGGGTTCAGGAGGGTAGGCAAAGTGGAAGTGATACTCTGGATCTTGCTTTGCCATTTTTTATTTTACCCCCAATGTTAGAGCAAGAACAAACCATGCACTGCAAATTTAGGGTTCCACAGCATAAGGTGAGAGGTAGGACCATAGACATTTCCCTGTGTTCCATCTCACTCACCAACCCCACATTTTAAGCCTGGGATAAACCATCATCTTAAAAACTGAAAATATAAGTAATTTATTTCACTTACTTGTAAGACAGTAATCCAAACCTCAACATGGTTTGATCAAGTTTCCTGTAACCTAAATTTCAATTTTTAAGCTCCATAATGCACTAAAAATTAGCTGAATAGCTCCAATTACAAATCATACATACAAATTATAATGTACCAATATAGCAGCATTTCCAGCCAATTACACATGCCTTCTTATTCCCAACTCCCTTCCTCACACTTCCAGCAGGCACCCAGAGACACATCCCAGAATATGTACACGATATTTGAGGCTGAGCAAACTTAAAAAAAAAAAAATGCCTTTCCAAAACACTGACTTCAGCACAATGGAATATTTCCTCACCAGAGACTTTTCTGTTAGTAGCAATCAATTTCTTAAAAGGTTAACAGAACTCCCTTTAGCTTTTTAACAAAATTATCCCAGTCATCAGAAGTTGTGCCAGGACAGAAACTCTGGCATGTCCAGCTTCATAATTTTGCAGAAAATTCCTACCTTTTAAAAAGAACTGAGTATCTCTTATGTGAGGACACTTATTTATTTGGCCCCCACACTAAGGTGGTTGTGTGTTTATTGAAGACAGCTTTTTGTTCTATTCTTTCTGGTTTGTTGGCTTTAAAACAGTCTCTGCCCCCATAGGAAACCATTTCAATCTAAAGAAGCCACTCTCCATAGAGCAGGGAACTGCTGCAATATTTATGAAATTTAAAACCTCTGCTCTTGATCTTTTTAATAAAGGTCTCAGAGGAAGGTGTTGAGGCTAATAAAGAGGGAAGGGAGAAGGAAAGCAGCTTATAAGAGAGTCTAACAGTGCAATCTCAGTAGACTGCTAAAATGTAAACAGAGAGGTGATCAATGACAGACTCTGTTTCTAAATTAAGTCTTAAAATGCATATTAATGACTGCTTCTTGAAAAAGAATATTATACTGAGAATAGCACTTAAGCAAATGGAAACCACCTTAATTTGAGATTCAGCTTCCCACTCAACTGAGTTTCCTGACTGAGAAATGCTTGCCTAGTTAGTGGGTAGAGTTGTGTGTTTCACTTTTGAAGTAATCTGGAAAGCAAATTTGAAAAAAAAAAAACAAATTCCCCAAACATAAACAGGTCAAACATGGTTCTCAACTCATCTCTGAAGAGTCTCTCAGAAAGATCCACAGCTGCTCAGCTTTATAGGGCCACCTGCCATACTGATGAAAAAGATGGGATGGCTTTGAATAGCAAGGGAAAAAAGCCAACCTCCTGGAAATGAGCATGAAAAACTGAAAAGATTAGAATTCAGTAGCTCGATTCTCTGAAACAACTGTGCAACGTAAAGCAGATTCATAAGCTCAAGAAGACACAAAATTAGAACTGGCCTAATTCAAAGGGAATATTCTTCTGAGGGCAGGAGCACAGTAAAAACTCCATCTTTCCTTTAATGAGTAAGTGGCAAGATGAATGTAATGGAGCATAAATTAAAAAGCAAGAGAACTTTAATAGATAAGGCTAGTGAACTGGTCAGAGGCTAGGTCATGCCATGCTTTGTCAACCTTGGATACTATGTAGGCTGATAGCTTTCAGACTTTGTAAAAGCAGCCACTTCCTTTCTTTCACCCCCTTCATTCTTGTACCTCAAATAAACCTATTAGGAACTGCAGTATATCAAATATATAAAAGTAGAGTTATTCTGGTTATGAAAAGGACAGGGTAGGCATATAGTGAGGAGGCAGAACTGGACATTTCTGCTGACCCAGATTCCCCTACAGAGACACCCACCACCACCACCACCACCACCACCACATGGACCTTGTTTATCTTCCAAGGAACCTTAAGGATTCTAGAGAAACATTCTGAAAATTTCTGATATAGACAATTAAAGGCACTTAAAAGCTTCAAGCAAAAGACAGCATGCCCACATTATAATTTATATGCTAAGCATCATTCTGAACTGGGTGAAAAGATACATTTGAGCTTGTGACCTTGAGGGATGGGAAAGAGTTGGGAGACTGTTGCAGTTGTCTATGCAATGAAGTATAGTTACCCAGACTGGGTTGGAGATCATCAGCATGAAGCGGAGACTTATTTGGGAGGCACGATGAGAAGACTTAGTGATTGACTGGACATGGGAAATTCAGAGATAAGGAGGATTCAAAAACATTTTTTAGGATGGTTCCAAGCACCATGATTCAGTAGAAGTATAGAGAATGTTACTGGAACACATGTTTGTGGAGGGAAATAAATGGGCTTATAGTTATCTTCACATTGGGGTGCTTGAGATGTTTAGTCAGCAATAGCATATATGATTCTGAATCTTGAAATATAGTTCTAGTTTGGGCATTTATATTTAGTGTCATTAAAATATAAATGGTGAACAAAAATCATAGCAAAGCAGTAGACAGGAAAGAAGAACCTATTTAGACTTTAACCCTATAAGCCAACAATATTTAAGGAACAGATAATGCAAAGAGGATGTATGATAGAGTCAGAGAAGATACAGTATGAGAATCAAGAAGAATAAGGAGAATGCCTATCAAAAAACCACCAAAGATTTTTCAAATGGAAGAAGAGGTCAATATTATAAAATTCAAAAGAGAGGCAACAAAGAGAAAAAAAGAAAGCACTTCCGTTGGCTCATTTGGAGATAGTAACAAAAAAAAAAAAAAAGGAAGTTAGGCTATAGATGGTTGATAAGCAAATGAAAGGTTAAAAAGGACAGCTGACTACCATAAGGAGGAAGGGAGGGAGCTCATCTACTCTATATGTAGAGTAGATGAGCTTGCAAGTTAATGTCTGGCAAACAGTAGGTATGCAATCAATATTTCTTCCAGGAATAAATGACTGATCACCAGAATGAATGAGTGAAATTGAATGGGGAGAATAGTGTTACAAGGTAGGATGAAATGAGGGAAACGTAACAGGTTTATAATAACTACTTTACTTTCATGTTCATCAAGCTTCTTCAAATTCTTTTGGGAATTAGTTGAGAAATACATTATTTAATCAGTCAGGAATCTTTATATTCAAATTTGCCATGAGTCTAACCACATTTCCTTATCCTAGGACTTGTAAGGAAAATAATGGGAAAAGAAGGAAATTGAGCTAACATTTATTCATTGAGAGTACTTTGCTGGTATTATTGCATTTGATCTTTGAACAATCCTGTGAGGCAAGTATTATTATTTCATCATCTTACAAATGAGGAAACTGAAGTTCAGAGAGGTTAAGTGATTTGCCTGAAGTCCTACATCATTACTTATAGGGTACTATTTTCAGCTATCAAAATCACTACTATAAATACTGTATGAAAGAGAAAAATAGGTCTGTGAGTGCAATTTAAAAACCATTCCAACCAGAGGAATTGAGTGGCAGTAAAATATGTTTAGAAAAACAGCATCAGAAGCAGAAAATTCTTTAAAATACTAAAGTATATAGAAGATGAGAGTGTTGGTTTTAGAATCAGATTGTCTGTGTTCTAGGACTTTGGGCAACTTATTTATCCTTTTCATGCCCTAATGTTCTCAGCTGATAAATGGGGATTAGACTCTTCCTCCTGGATGATTACATAATTTATGCAAAATACTTGGCATGATGCCTGCCACATGGTAAATGCTTAATTCATGAATTTATTTCTAGCATTGGTATCATTATCTTTTACTAGAGTGATACAAAAGAGGAAAATCATAACTGTGATACTCTTTTAAAGGTGTTTGGAGACCCTATAATTTAAAAGTACAAAAGGTGATGCTACAAATCCTTGTCTCAGAGTATGTTCCATCTGGAACAACTCCAGTGGTTTCATAAATGAAAGATATATGCTGACTGCCAAGGGATATGAGAGTTGGACCAGATTTCTCCAAGATCTAAACCTGAAACTCATGAAACAACAAAAAATAATTTCTCTATTTACATTAAAGAGATTGTAGAATGAAAATATCTTTGAGTTCTGTAGCTTAATAGTAGGGCACTTTGGTTTGGAATGGTGGATATCATTGTAGACAATGCATAGACACACTGACAGGGCAAGGCTGCTTCTCGCAGCTTAAGCAGCATGCTCCTCTGTGGAATGAATCAGTCCTGTAGTCATAGGAAATGTTTCTCTTCCAACTTGAAAACTGCAAGGAAGAGAAGTCAATTCCATTTTCCTGGATGTTCTGGAGGAACTATCCTTAAATAGCAACATCCCACCAATCTAAAGTAAACCACTGAGTCCTCTATCCTGACCATGCTGCGTACCGTTCTTGATGCAGCCACCCATCTCTGGATAAATCAAGTCTGGGAAAGGGAATTTCAGTGAGGATGATACTTCTCCCTCATGAAGACCATTGTTGTTGTTCAGTTGCCAAATCACGTCCAACTCTTTGCAACCCCATTAACTGTAGCACACCAGGCTTCCCTGTCCTTCACCATCTCCTAGAGTTTGCTCAAACTCATATCTATTGAGTTGATGGTGCCATCCAATCATCTCATCCTCTGTTTCCCCCTTCTCCTCTTGCCCTCAATCTTTCCCAGCATCAAGGTCTTTTCCAGTGAGTTGGCTCTTCTTATCAGGTGGCCAAAGTATTGGAGCTTCAGAATCAGTCCTTCCAGTGAATATCCAGGGTTGATTTCCTTTACGATTGACTGGTTTGATATCTTAGCTGTCCAAAGGGTTCCCAAGAGTGTTCTTCAGCATCACAGTTCAAAAGCATCTATTCTTTGAAACTCAGCTTTCTTTATGGTCCACCTCTCAGGTCAACACATGATTTCTCGAAAAACCATAGCTTTGACTATATGGATAATAATCAAGGCACTGGCTAAATCAACTGAAGGGAGGATATAATTTTTAAAACAAACAAACAAACAAAAACAACTGAGAAAATGAAACAAAAATGAGATTCAGAAAGAAATCAGTATGACAAAGTAAAGTTATTTGTTGAGCATGGAAGCTTGACCTTTGAATAGCAAAGTTTACAGAGACCACATCCTGTAGTGGAAACAAATTCCTTAAAGGGTGCCTATGGGAGTCCAATAGCACATATAAGTAAAATATAGCTGAGGGCTAGAAATCATGAAAAGATGATCTGTGGTCCCTGGGCATAGCTTCAGCCTAAAGAAACATTTTATCAGCTTGGGATAAAAAGAACAGCAAACAATTTTCTCTCCCTCTTTTCTTTTCTCACTCCCTTTGAGTGTAGATATCATCTGCTGCTGCTGCTGCTGCTGCTGCTGCTGCTGCTGAGTCGCTTCAGTCGTGTCCGACTCTGTACGACCCCATAGATGGCAGCCCACCAGGCTCCCCCATCCCTGGGATTCTCCAGGCAAGAGCACTGGAGTGGGTTGCCATTTCCCTCTCCAGTGCATGAAAGTGAAAAGGGAAAGTGAAGTCGCTCAGTCGTATCTGACTCCTAGCAACCCCGTGGACTGCAGCCTACCAGGCTCCTCCATCCATGGGATTTTCCAGGCAAGAGTACTGGAGTGGGGTGCTATTGCCTTCTCCAAGATATCTTCTAGGGACAGTGAATAGAAATACAACAGAGAGGCATAACTGATTGGAAGAATATGAATGAACTATGTGCAAAAACAGAATAAAAATGGAGATACATGCAATGTGTCCCCAGACCCAACTATGAGAGGAACTATACCATTGTGCTTAAGAGTCTAAGCACTGGCATCAAACTGTCTAGGACTGAATCCTAGATCCATCTGCGATTGATCCACCTGTGATTGAATCCAGTGTGACTTTTGGCAACTCAATTAGCTTCTCTTAGCCTTGGTTTTCTTATCTGTAAAATAGGGATTGCATTGGTACTTATGTCATGGTAATACATGAAGAAAAGTGTTTTTCCCGTTTCTTAACTGTGAGCTCTTCTAGTGCTCGGAGTATATTTCAAGTATTCATCTTTATATACCCAATTCCTAATAGAGTATCAGTGCATAGAAGGCACTAAAATATATTTGTTGAATAAATATGTAATAAATTATTCCTTTGATGCAACCATCAAATTATGTAAGAATTTTCCTATAATACACCCAGATTTATGTTTTACTTAATGCCAAACAAAATCAAGTATCATCCTTTTGATCCTTAGCTTGCTGAAAGATTATTTAATGAGAAGAATAAACATTGTAATCAAATCTTGGTAAGCCAGAAAATAGCGAGGTAGAGAAAAACTATTTATTATAAAATAGTTTAACATGGAGAAGTCTAATGGACAATCTAAAATTACATTGCTCCTAAGTGTTATTAACTATATAAAATTAGGCTGTCAAATGCTGCTTTATGAATAGTCAGTAAAGAAGAAAAAATATCACAAGGGACAAATCACTGTCATTCACAGAAGACTACCTGGCAGTCTCAGAATTAAGTTCACTCTTCAGGGCATGCAGTGTTCAGCTGTTATAAATATTCTGGAATGCCTCTGTCAGCAAGCTACATAAAAAAGCCACCTCCACCAACCTGGTGCTTGTAAGATGCAGTCTGCTGCTCAGAGAAAGAGGAAACAAAGACATTTTGTTTCCAATTATTGTCACTTTGTCTTTTTAGCTCAGCTGAGCAATTTCATGATCAGTAAGACAGAAAGGAGTCTCAGCAATAGAATAACTAAAGAAAACTCTTCTAATTAAATGACCCTTGGCAAGGGCAGAGGACACCCAGAGTCTAGTTGAGAGCAAGTTGTCTCTATGTGGGATCAGCAACTAGCATTTGAGGGTTAGAAAACACTTTTACATTTGTTGATTACTCCACTGACTCTCTGTGAGCCACGTAGACTTTACCTCTCTGTGCATTTTCTCAGGGGTCCACTGACTTATTAAACCTCATATGCCATAAAATAAATAGAGGCCTTTCAAATGACTATAGTCATTTATAGTGGCAAACAATAGTTGTTCCTTAATCTATTTTTCTGCCTGATGCCCTAACTGAATATTTTATTTACCAGCATCCTGGCGTCATTTGAAATTCTGGAGTTTATGTATTTAGCCTACAACTTGCCAGAGATGAGAAACTGGTTTACAGAGTGTATTCAGGAAAATCCCAGGATTTTCTTGTCAAGCCATGGGAGTGGCAGAACTGTGTGATTGTAGTGGAGTAGATCTGTAGCTATTATTTAAGCCCTAGCTCTGAAATCACACAACCTCTGGAACTCTGAGATCTAAAAGCCCCAGGGGCCACGGCAGAAAGTGAATGCCAGTACAGAATCTGAACAAATGGTCAGCTGCTGCTGCTGCTAAGTCACTTCAGTCGTGTCCGACTCTGTGTGACCCCATAGACGGCAGCCCATGGTCAGCACGCCCACGGAATAGATAGAACAATGTTCTATAAATTGGAACACAGAAGATCAGTAATTATATTCTTAGTCATTTGAGGTCTGTATGGCTGTTGTTCTAAAATATTTCAGTGGGAGTCACTGAGTTATTTCCTATCCTAAAAACCACGAGCCCCTAGGGACCTCTGTGGAGGAACCAAGGTTCTTCAAATCCAGATGCAAAGAAAGCGTTATTAGTAGAATGGAAAAATATTTTTGGTACATAAGTGTACTTTTCAAATATATACTGACACTTATAATACAACAAATTCATTTAAAAGAATTCTTGAAAACATAATATTTATTGATTGCTACATTTTTATTATTAAATGATTCTAAAATTTGAAACGGCAGAAAGACAGTGTGGGGATAAAAAAATGTTGATGTTGATAATCAAGTAAGTTCCTCTCATTCAAAAGATTTTAGAAGCATCTCCACAGAGAAAATAATAAAATTGATAAACATGAAAATCAATAGGGGGTAAAAAAAAAAAAAACACAAAATGTTTCAGCTACCAAATTTTCAGTGCAAAGAAATACGAGTGACTGAATCTTATTCCAAGTACACTATCTCCCTCCATTTAGGACCAGCCTTCTGCTGTAAGATACATATTAATGTGGCTCTTTAACGAGTACTTAAATATTTTCCTCCTTATTTTCTTCCTTTATGTAATAGTAATATCTAAACACCAAATTTGCCAACCTTCTATTCACAGCATTAATTTTATGAGACATCCAGTAAGTCATTATTCTGTCATTTTCTATCTGTAGAGATCTTAGTCATAAATGGGTAACATGCTGGGATTTTTTTCAAGTTTGTTTAGGGATAGGTAAAACTGTACTCATTTTAACATTTGAATATATCCTCCAAGTCTAACTTAATTCCCTGAGCAGTACAGAAAGTACAATTTAAACAGTTCAGGTAGAAATGAATCATTTATATAGAGAAGTGGCTCTTGCTAATAGCATCTGAAATGATTTCTATTTATTCACCGAGACATGAGACAGAATGTTTCCCTCTACTGATGACCGTCACATTAAGATAGAGGTCACATAGAACTCAAAAGTGTAATTATTAGCAATAAATCTTCCAAAGGCAAACACTTAGTCCTGTTTTCATATCATGTTAGATCATTACTATCTAGCACAGTAACGAATATTGTAGAGTCAGGTTTTGAATGAATAAATGAGTTAATGAGTAAATGAGTGAAATATATCAGTGATTTAGTAACTTAATGAACTCACTTTGACCTAAAGTAATGAGCCTGATAGTAGACACGAGATGTAGTTTGGAATAGGGGGAGGGACTTTAGAATCCATATTCCATAATCTTTTCCCAAAAGGCATTGAAATAAAACATGAAATCTAAGTTAAAGCAATCTCCATATTTCGATGCAAATTTCAGTTCAATAGTCAACTGATAAATCATCTCAAGAAGACTGCCCCAAATTATGCCTGTTTTACAAAGAAATTCTAGAACTGCAATTCAATGACTAAGCCAAATATGTAAATATTCCTTATTTTCCTCCCAAATATTTTGCTGAAACTTCCAAAATTCTATACAAGTCTGCCGCTACCTTTCTCAATTATTCTGAATCATTAGAATATCAGCCCTACAGGAACAGGGGATGTTGGACTTTCTTGTTCAATAATGTATTTGAAGTACCCAGACAAGTGCCCTGAAGGTAACACATACTAAATAAATATCTACTGCAATTTCTTTAATGTTCCACTCAGCTCAGGGAAGGACTGCCCTGGTGACTCAGTGGTAAAGAATCTGCCTGCAAAGCAGAAGACACATAAGATGCGGGTTCAATCCCTGGGTCGGAAAATTCCCCTGAAGTAGGAAATGGCAACCCACTCCAGTATTCTTGGCTGGAGAATCTCTTGGACAGAGAGGGCTGGTGGGCTACAGTCCACAGGGTCACAAAGAGTAGGACACGATGGAAACGGCTGAGCAGCAGAGCCTCAGGCAAACACACTGTAGCCTTTGGTGCTTCTTGACACTGTGTAAGTCTGCCTACACTTATCCCTAGTTATCTGATTTGATATTGTATTTCCCAAATTATTTTTTCCTTAGTCAAAACCAATTTTGTAAAAATGGAACACCATAATCAACATAGTGGAGACAGTCATTAGTTTGACTCCTATTTGGACGTTGTTTCTTTGGGTGCCCAATAGTAACACACTATAGACTTTTCCACTTGGTGAAAAAACAGGAAGATACTGAAAAAAGAGGGTGAAATAACCATTAGCAGCTCCACTTTGAAAAGCACTGCTATATATACTACTTTTTTTAATCTTCATACCTGTTTCTTAGAGTCAGAAAAATCTTATTTTCTCAATACTTAGTAAAAGAAGCTGAGGCTCAGATAGGCTGATTTGCCCAAGGTATATACAACCAGTAAGTTTGACCCTTCCCTTCTGATACCAATTTCCCTTGGAAATTTGCTTTCTATCCAATACTTTAGGCCCAAATGCAGCCTACAGAGTTATATGCTCAGGAAGTTATACAAACCAACAAACAGAAAATAGAGACAAGGATCATAGCCACCATTTGGACTGTGGTGCAGTAGCTTTAATAAAACTGATGAGTAAAATAAAAAACTGAATAACAAGCCTTAATCTGTTTGAAACCAGCCCTCCAGTGAAACAAATCTACATGCAGGAAAAATTGGAAACCTGTGTGAAAGGCAAAGTACATAACGCACAGGTGGACAACCTTTCAAAGTGAAAGAGATAATTGTAATTCTGCAGGGATGTCTACCCTCCAGTCCATGTGGCAGCTGCTTTCTAGACCTCTGTCACACTCTGCTCTGCGTGCCCCCAAAGTCAGTGGGGGAAAGAGGGCTTCCTTCCTTTCTCACTAATCATCCTTGACATCCAGTTGGCACACCCATCAGAAACAGTCTATCTGTGGCTTTCTAGGGCAGCCTGGCACTGTGCAAGGAGAGTGTCAGTATTTATAGATAGCCTAGGGTTGTAATTAGTGCTCCTTTGCATCATTTGGGGGAGCTCTGGGGTACCTTCGCTGTCGCTGGGATTCAATTTGCAGATGTGTTTCTGTGTCCTTTGAGGGAGGCAGGTTCAACCTTAAGTTAAAGATGCTTAAGCTGCAGGGCCCCTCATTTGCAGTGGGCCCCTTCTAAGATCCTGGGAAAAGTTAACCACCTGCACATAGTCATGTATTTTGTAAAATGGGTAAAATTTGCTATATTCTTCTATCTACTCCTTCATTATATTTTCCCCTGTGTCTGGTGACACTGACATAGCTACTAGTACCTTTTGGAGCTAAAGTGAGTTTTATTTTAGATACACTAATTTGGGCTTCCCTGGTTGGGTCAGAGGGTAAAGAATCTACCTGTAGTGCAGGAGACTCAGGTTCAATCCATGGGTCAGGAAATCCCCTGGAAAATGGAATGGCCACCCACGCCAATTATCTTGCCTGGAGAATTCCATGGACAGAGGAGCCTGGCGGGCTACAGTCCATCAGGTCACAGAGAGTGAGACACAATTGAGCGACTAACATTTTCACTTTTGTATGATTTACAGTCACCCTCAATAATTAGTTCAGTTCAGTTCAGTCACTCAGTCGTGTCCGACTCTTTGCGACACCATGAATCACAGCACGCCAGGCCTCCCTGTCCATCACCAACTCCCGGAGTTCACTCAGACTCATGTCCATTTAGTCAGTGATGCCATCCAGCCATCTCATCCTCTGTCGTCCCCTTTTGCTTCTGCCCCCAATCCCTCCCAGCATCAGAGTCTTTGTCAATGAGTCAACTCTTCGCATGAGGTGGCCAAAGTACTGGAGTTTCAGCTTTAGCATCATTCCTTCCAAAGAACACCCTGGGCTGATCTCCTCTAGAATGGACTGGCTGAATCTCCTTGCAGTCCAAGGGACTCTCAAGAGTCTTCTCCAACACCACAGTTCAAAAGCATCAATTCTTTGGCACTCAGCCTTCTTCACAGTCCAACTCTCACATCCATACATGACTATTGAAGTTCCTACTAATAAGATTGCCCAGCTAGCTAATGTAAGTGATGTGACTCAGACTGACTTTGTCTGACTCCAGTGATAATGAATACTGATCAACATGGCCCTTCATATGCTTAGTGGACTATTAATAAGCATTTGATTCCTTAGCCTAAAGGCAAGAGAAGGGAGCCTCAGCAACCTGCCAACACTTATAGCAGATCATATTTCTTCACCTGGCCCTGACATACTCTTCTAGCCTTACTGCTGATTTCTCAGTCCTTGTACATACCATAAATTTGCTACAATTCCCTATATCCCACCCATATACATCTTCTTGTACATACTCTTTTCTTGGCCTGAAATGGCCTCACTTGATAATATTTCTACATATTCTTATTAAATTATTATTGATTTAATATGAAATACTGGCATTCATAAATATAGAATTCATAATATGCTAATACTATGAAGATACCAATGACAATTGCCTAATAAGAGCTGTCAGATCAAACAAAATTTAAGAATACTCATGGAAAATAAAAATTTGTAATGCTTTGAATTCTTACAGTTCAAATGAGAAAGATTTTTTTAAATAAATTAAGTAATTTCAAGATATTGCATGACAACATCAATAAAGGGTTTTAGAGACAAAAAGTATTTTTGTTAGGATGTCATTAATTAAATGTAATTTTTTAACAACCCTGGTAAAGAAAAGACTCAATCATGTTTCTCTTTTCTCTGTAGAAAATGATATTGCAGAATTGCTGTAAGAGATCATGCAACCAAAATATAGGTTAAAGGTATTACAGAGGTGTTATTTATTAATAAAAAATAGTGTTCTATTTTTCTATTTTGGTGATTTGTAGCATTTTCTGCCCTCTTCAACATGTATACTTTCTTGCTATTTCTTTTTTCACTCTACATAAATATTTACTTTGCTTACATAATTTCACTTTCTTTTTCTTAAAAAACTTTACAAGCTTCAAGCTCCACAAAACATGACTTTGTTGAAGGAAGACTTCAACACATTAATGGTGTGTCTACAGATCTGAGTTTAGATGATCTCAGGACAGCACAAGAAGTCTCCCTGGCAAAACAGAGAGGATGCAAGTCACTTGGAAATGATGGAATATTAATAGACTTCTGCCTCACTTAAGAATTCAGCAAAGGAAGCCCTGGGGAATCAGGAATGTGACACTCTGTATGGTTCCATGGATTTGTTTCTTTAGGCAATCATAAACAATACAGAGAGGATTCTTAGAAAAGTTGCTCTCAACAGACTTGCATTTAGTGGTTCTGATGCTGGACAGCTCCTTGGGGAGCAGGTTCTACACAGCCTCTAACTGGGAGGAGGCCATATAGGACAGTCTCAGGGAATTACCACCAAGGACTGCTGTGACCAGGATATGAGGCCCTCAGTGGCAAGTCAGTGGTGGCAAAGGGGCCAAGAAGCATTCCACTGAAGCTATTGATCCATAGGATGCTAAGTACAGGATAAGACCTAATGTACAGCACAGCAATTCTCAGTGGGAGCCATGTCACACATAGAGGGTGTTTTGGAAGTTTCTAGATCTGTCTTTAGCTGTCACAATGATTGTGGAGCACTACCGGCTTTAGTGGGTAGAGACCCTAGATGGTACTCAATGTGCCGAACAGTCAAGCCTAATTAAGGACTATTCTATACCATGCACATATTTCAAATGTTCTACTGGCTAGTGATATAGAATGGGTGATAACCCTGATATTGTGTCTTTTATATAAACACAAAGTACTTTTTCATGGTTTTCTTATAAACTGGATTTTATACCATGTAAATAATGGGAATTAGTTTATAACTTCCCCCAGGCTTGTTCATCTTTCCCAAATATCATGGCCCTCCCGGCAAAGCAGTATGTTTCATTTTCAATACTAATATGCTGTACCTGAGTCATCCTTTATTTGCAGCTGCTGCATTTATAGCAATTGTACATATACATAGAAATACCCTTACATTTCACTGATTTAAATTGTCAAATGGAAGGAAAAGATTTTTAAAAGTCTTAAAATCTGTGTCATACAGAGTGAAGTAAGTCAGAAAGAGAAAAATAGGTATCATATACTAACACATATGTGGAATCTAGAAAAATGGTACAGAAGAACCTAGTTCCAGGGCAGGAACAGGAACACAGTAGGGGAAAGGAAGGATGTGATGAATTGGGAGATTAGGTTTCACATATATACACTACTGTGTCTAAAACAGATTACCTAGTGGAACCTCGATAAAGCACAGGGAGCTCCGCTCAGTGCTCTGTGAAGACCTAGAGGGGTGGGATTGGGAAGTAGAGGGGGAAGAAAATCAAAGAGGCAGGGGATATATGTATACATACAGTTGATTCACTTCATTGTGCAGCAGAAACTAACATAACATCGTAAAGCAATTATATTCCAATTTTTAAAAATCATATGGAAAACAAAATATTGTAAACCAACTATACTCCAATAAATTAAAAAAAAATAAAAATCTATTCACTATAAGTAGATATAAGAACATATTTCATTTTTTGTTCTATTGTGGTTCTTCAACATGTTTATAGTGTCAACAAGTAATTCAGAGATGTTCACATCATTATTTTGTCCACTAAAAACTAGTTTCTCAAATATGAAACAGTAAGTTTATAGGCTGATAAAGTAATAAAGGCAAAAATCAAATTTACAAGAGAAGGAAGGAAGGCTGTAGTCTGGGAATAGTGACTAATGTGTGTGAATTTTTAGCTAAGCCAGCTGGAAACTAACATGGAAGTATTTTGAATAGGATAACCAGGACATACAAAAGAAGACAATTTTAGTTATTTATAGATTCTCTAAAAAGCCTTGAGAGTCTCAGACACAGGCATTCATGGCAGGTTGTCTATGTTATGTTCCCACAGTTAGGTCTGCACTATATCCTTCATTAGAGTTTTTAAATATTGAAATTGGTGTTCAGTTGCTCAGTTGTGTCTGACTCTTTGTGACCCCATGGACTGCAGCATGACAGGCTTGCCTGTCCTTCACTATCTCCCACAGTTTGCTCAAACTCATGTCCACTGAGTCAGTGATGCCATCCAACTATCTGGCCCTCTGTCATCTCCTTCTCCTGCCCTCGATCTTTCCCAGCATCAGGGTCTTTTCAAATGAGACAGCTCTTCGCATCAGGTGGCCAAGGTATTGGAGTTTCAGCTTCAACATCAGTCCTTCCAATGAATATTCAGGACTGATTTCCTTTAGGATGGACTGGGGTTGGATCTCCTTGCAGTCCAAGGGACTCTCAAGAGTCTTCTCCAACACCACAGTTCAAAAGCATCAATTGTTCGGTGCTCAGCCTTCTTTATGGTCCAACTCTCACATTCATACATGACTACTGGAAAAACCGTAGCTTTGACTTGATGAACCTTTGTTGGCAAAGTAATTTCTCTGCTTTTTAATATGCTGTCTAGGTTTGTCATAGTCTTTCTTCCAAGGTGGAAGCATATGTAATATTTTATTTTAAATTACTTTACTTCTCTTCTCATATTGCTGTAATGATATATTAAGTTTTTAGGAGTTAAGTAAATAGATGGGTTACATTATCTATGACTTTCATATTGGGAGAATAAATGAACTTTACAAAAATATGGACTACAAAAAAAGGAGAGTTGAGTCTGACACAGCTGAGGACCAGAGCACTGCATGAGCCGTAGGACAAGTTCACATTCAGAGATCAGGATTCACCCCTTGCTCACAGGAGTCTCCCACAGGCAGAAAGGGGTCCAGAGTAGTTCAGTTCATGTTTAACACATGGATGGGTGGACTTAAAATGAAATTAGGTTTCCCTGGTGACTCAGATGGTAAAGAATCTACCTTCAGTGCAGGAGATCCAGGTATGATCCTGGGTTGGGCATATTCTCTGGAGAAGGGAATGCAACCCACTCCAGTACTCTTGCCTAGAGAATCCAAATCCCATGGACAGAGAAGCCTGGCAGGGTACAGTCCATGGGGCCACAAAGGGTAGGATACGACTGAGGGACTAATACTATGTGCCTCTGGAAAGAGAGTTTGGTTTTTTCATTTTAAGGAAATGATTCGTTGAATAGAAAGGTGATCTGACAAGTTGGCTGTTTCAGAGAAACTGCAGGCAGAGAAACAAGTAAAAGAAACTCAGACTTTTCCCTCAAAAATCTTTTTGATTTGACCTGAGGAAGCTCAACTGAGCGGTTTTTTTAAATCAATAATTTGAAATCTTACTAGGCATAAAACATAAGCAGGTTCATTTGCTATCATCAATAAAGGTAAAATTTTGCTCCTAATAACTGAAAACAGCTAGGCCATGTTAGATATGCTTGCAGTCAAAAAGTTTATGGCTTTACAAAGTAAAAAGCTGAATCAATCTGGATATTGCATTATTTCAGAGCAGGTGTTTCACAGATCAGAGTACATACATCTCAGAATTTTACTCCATTAAAAACAATCGCATCATGATGTTTCTCAAAAGTTTGAGACTGTCATACATATGTGTGTATGCATCTGTGTGTGTGTACATGTGTATAAATGTATACATATACACATATTAATCCATAGACTCTTGTTTCCCTCCCAGAATAATAGATTAATACCCACAGTATGTTTGTCCCAGAACCACAAAGCCATTATCCTTGAAATGCTTCTCAAAAGGCTATTCATTCTGCTGCATTGATTAGGATTTCATCTTGCCAAGTCCTATTTATAACTAATAGAAAAATTCCAGTCAAATTGAGAATTTTGCTTATGAAAGTATATCTTTATGAATATGATAAAACAAGTCACAAACCAAGAAGAGATATTTGCAAAGTACACAACCAACAAAGCGTTTAAATCCCAATTTTAACTAAGTTCAAAATTTCAGTAAGAACATGACAGAAAAAATTCTAGGGAAAGAAAAAGAACAAATTCCTGAAAGGAGTGTCACAGATGAGCAAACATGAATGCTCATTACTTTTAAAAAAATCCAAACTCTTATATAATTATAGAAATACAGATGCAAACCAAAGTGAGATATTTTTTAAAGCAACTAGATTGGTAAAGATGTAAAGTTCTAAGAATATCAAGAATTAACAAATACATAGCACAATGGGAGCCAGTGAAGTATCTAACAATGAGAAAAGATCTAGTGAGGGGATTTGGTAATGAGTTGCAATCGAATAAGCAGAGGTGGTTTGAGCCAGGAATGGCAAACGCAGATCGCAATTTGGTTCCTGGAAACCAGGAAGCCCCAAGGCAGATAGTGGTGCTGAGGGGAGAAATACAACATGAAAGAAGCCTGAGAGTCAATACCTGGGTCCCTACTGAGTACTGGGTTCTGATGTAAAACTCCAGGGCTGAACACTAACAGGAACAAGCCCGGGCATGGATCTCAGAGGAATTGGCAGTGAGAAATAAAAGTAGAGACAGAAGTTCAGGGAAATGAGACCACCATCCGGTCTCAGAAACTGAGGTATAAAATACAAAACTGGTTAGAAGGAAGAGTAAAAGCAGGAACCAGGTTGATGCAAGAAGCAGGTCAGAGGCTGCCAACAGCAAAGCTGATGATGTTCATACACTATCTCAGCTGCTGGGCTGGGGTTTTTCAAAATTCCCTTCAGGTGAGAAGTCTTGCACCTAAAACAAGCCTGAACTTGGAGTACACCAGCTCTAAGGACTGAAGTGCTGAAAAAGCTAGCAGTATAAAAGGCTCTTGTTTCATTCCAGCGGGCAACTACCACAAACAGAAATTGCTCAACTAGAGTTGGGCTTTAAAACTGGCCACAAAGGACAAAGAAGCAGAACAGCCATGATCCCGGCTGCTTCCATCCACTCCCAGAGCATAATCCCAGAGAATATCCAGCAGCACCTCGAACACATACTATAATAGTCTTCACTAAATACCATAGAATGAATGAATGAATGGACAGACCCACATGTATAGATGGAATTGCTATTCCCCATGAACACATGATTTGTCAATAGCAACACAAATGTTGCAGAGAAATCTCTTGGTGGGAAACTTGAAATCTGTAGTCTATCTCTTTCAAAAATGAGATAGACATTGTTGTTTCTCAGTTGCTAAGTCATGTCTAACTCTTTATGACCCCATGGACATTTGCATGCCAGGTTCCTCTGTCCTTCACTCTCTCCCAGAGTTTGCTGAAATTCATATCCATTGAGTTGGTGATACTCTCTAACCATCTCATCCTCTGCCAGCCCCTTCTTCTTTTACCTTCAGTCTTTCCCAGTATCAGAGTCTTTACCAGGAGAGTAAATCAAAATGATACATAGGGCTTCCAGTCCACAGGTAGCAAATTTTAGATCACTCCTACCCCCAAGTGACTCCCGTCATCTCATAATTCCTTCACTCCAAGCAGTTTCTGTAGCTCTGCTGCTGCCGCTAAGTCGCTTCAGTCGTGTCAGACGCTGCAACCCCATAGACGGCAACCCACCAGGCTCCCCCATCCCTGGGATGCTCCAGGCAAGAACACTGGAGTGCGTTGCCATTTCCTTCTCCAATGGGTGAAAGTGAAGTTGCTCAGTTGTGTCCGACTCTTCATGACCCCATGAACTGCAGCCTACCAGGCTCCTCCATCCCTGGGATTTTCCAGGCAAGAGTACTGGAGTAGGGTGCCATCTCCTTCTCCTTCTGTAGCTCATTTCCACACAAAAAGTACCTGTTAGAAATACACATCCATATTTCTTATTCTCCCTTTCTAATTTGGACAGGTCAAGACCAAGTGTTTTAAACAGAGCTTGAACTTCCTCCTTAAGTTGTAAAATGGTAGTATTCATACAAGTAACACATATTTTATATATAACTAGATAACAAAATAAGTGTTAGTAAAGATTTTGGTGCTTTTTCTATATATAGTCATCAATTTGAACCATCTAACCTACCATCTAAAACCCTCTCTTAATCATTGAAACTGACAAGGACCCTGTGGCACTTTCCCAGAGACAGACCTCCCTCTTAGGTTCACAACCTCTTCAGTTCAGTCCTAGGCCTTTTCTAAGTTCCAAAGAACAAATTTAATTAGAGAAGTGAGAAAATGCAGAAACAAAAGAAAACAGTCAAGCAAGACAAGATAATAATTGTTTACTCATAAAACAAAACCAAGGACCTTTAGTTCCTCCTCAAGGGCTATTAATAATATCCTGAGCCATATTCTTGAGTTGTTTTCCAGATACTAAAACCCCCTCCAGGTGGAAGCAGCTAACTGCATGCTGACCACCAGCACTTAGACTCCAGAGCAGTTGGAGCCAGAAAACTGGCCACTGAGACTTCCTACACATTACCTGTTACTTTGCTGCTGCTGCTAAGTCGCTTCAGTCATGTCCGACTCTTTGTGACCCCATAGACGGCAGCCCACCAGGTTCCTCTGTCCCTGGGATTCTCCAGGCAAGAATACTAGAATGGGTTGCCATTTCCTTCTCCAATGCATGAAAGTGAAAAGTGAAAGGGAAGTCGCTCAGTCATGTCCGACTCTTCGTGACCCCATGGACCACAGTCTACCAGGTTCCTCTGTCCATGGAATTTTCCAGGCAAGAGTACTTGAGTGGGGTGCCATCGCCTTCTCCACCTGTTACTTTACTATCAACCAATTAAAGCATTGTGCTGATAAGGCAGCCTGCAATCCACACCCCTAAACTTCCCTTCAAAACTCCTTCCTTAAAAGCCACCTGGGAGTCTTCTGAACATGAGTTGCCTCTTCTCCCTGCTTGACCGTCAGTAAACACTTTTCTTCACTACAATCCAGTGTCAGTAGATTGGCTTTACTGCACATCAGGTCAATGGGCTTCCCTGATAGCTTACTTGGTTGGTAAGGAATTCACCTGCAAAGCAGGAGACCCTGGTTCAATTCCTGGGTCGGGAAGATCCACTGGAGAAGGGATAGTCTACCCACTCCAGTATTCTTGGGCTTTCCTGGTGGCTCAGCTGGTAAAGAATCTACCCACAATGTGGGAGACCTGGGTTTAATCCCTGGGTTGGGAACATCCCCTGGAGAAGGGAAAGATACCCACTCCAGTATTCTGGCCTGGAGAATTCCATGGACGGTATATCCATGGGGTCACAAAGAGCTGGACGTGACTGAGCGACTTTCATTTTCAGGTGAACAGGCCCAAGTTTGGTTTGGTAACAATATACTATGTGGTCATCTTAAATTTCCTACTGGCATTATAAATGAGCCTATATCCCAGATAATGTCTCATCCAAGTTCTTTTTATATCTCAGTTGTGCCTCTGTTGGTACTTTGAATTGATGTTTTCAAACTGTGGTGTTGGAAAAGACTCTTGAGAGTCTCTTCAACTGCAAGAGGATCAAACCAATCAGTCCTAAAGGAAATCAACCCTGAATATTCATTGGAAGGACTGATGCTAAGCCAAAGCTCCAATACTTTGGCCACCTGCTGCAAAGAGATGGCATCATCAACACAATTCACATGAGTGTGAGCAAACTCTAAGAGATAGTGAAGGACAGGAAGCCTGGCATGCTGCAGTCCACAGGGTTGCAAAGAGTCGGACACGACTGAGTGACTGAACAACAACTTCTGTTGGAACAAACCTCAAAATCAATTCTATTTTTCAAGGCTTCTCTTGCCAGTTTTTGGTTTCCTTCTTACTGGTGGTCTGCTCCTGTCCATAAAGACCAGCAGTTTCAATGATAGGTATGGGTATATAGAAAAGACTTACTAGAAGTCGTATCTCTAGAGAGCTCAGAAGTTTCTCAGCATTATTATATTCAGATATACTGTAGAATGCCATAATAATAATTACTTCATTCATTCATTCATTTACTGTTGAATGAATAGCTACCTTTTGCTTTAGGTGTAGAAAGTGATTTGACATTCAATATCCTATCAGCTAGTCTCAGAATGAACACAGTCCCATCATGAGACCGACTATTTTCCATCACTTAGCAGCCTGCTGCCAAGATGGCAAAAATAACATTGGGTCTCTGATAAAGTTCTTTTGCTGTGCAAGAATTTCACATGAAACTCATCAAAAATTAAGAGCTGCTAAAAATTCTCTTCAGCTTTTTGGAAGTTAATGAAAACACCTGGGATGTAAAAATTGGGCAATTTAAAAAATCTTTTCTGAGTCTCTTTCATGAAGACATTGTTAAGCAGAATTCACATCCTGAAATCCTAAACCTTCTTTCTTGAATGTAAACTGTAGTAGTTGTAGCCTTGAAATACAACCACAAGAGACCACATCTTTGGCACTAATGTGTACAACAAGGGCTTGAAGAAAATAGTCAACTCAGTAAAAAGCAACACGTGATCTCAATGTCATTTTTCACTTATGTGTTTTCAAGATTTTTTTTTCTTTAGTCTCAACATGGTAACCCTGCTTAACAATAACCAAGCAGGACATTGCTTGCTACTTACATAAAATTAAAATAAAATAAATAAACTGAATTGGATTATTTGACTTCAAGTACTTACATTGCTGATCTCTCCTTTCCAGTAGCAGCTGGGGAAATGCAGGCAAAACACCACGCTTCAGTTCAGCTTTGCTTTATAGCTTGACTGACTCCAGATGCTAGGATTATTCGGGAAATGTAATTAGTTTCAATTAACTAACATCTGGCCAAACATAAACATTCTATTTGGGATTCAGGTAAAAGAAAGTACATTTCTACAGAGCAAGCTTGTTTACTGAACAGTCTGAATAGTTTAAAAAATTCTATTTATGTCATTGAAAAAGAACTAGCTTATTAGAAGTGGCTTTTAAAATGTATTCCTGACGATTTTCTCCATGTCTAGGTTTCTGGATTTACCTTCAATATAGTTGCATGGTTTCCCTAGTGGCTCAGACAGTAAGAATCTACCTGCAATGGAGGAGACCCAGGTTTGATCCCTGAGTCAGAAAGAACCCTGGAGAAGGGAGAATTCAATGAACAGAGGAGCCTGGTGCGTTATAGTCCATGGGGTTGCAAAGAGTTGGAGATGATTGAGTGACCAACACTTTCTTTCACTTTTCATAATTGCATGAAACAAATCTGTTTGCATAGTACCAAGTCAAATCCTATCCCAGCAAATTCAAAGTCATCTGAAATCTCTCTATTTTAAGGAAATTTTAAAATCTATTTTCAGCATGACAAAATAAGCATCCCTTTGGAATTGTCTGTAATAGGATTTGAGTGGCTCTTCCATGTAATAATATGTTTGAGGGAAGAATTTGGCTTTGTGATAGTCAAAAGTGATTCTTTACATGGGAGCTGTACACGACAATATAAATGATAAATCTCTAAGTTGATGTGCTGAGTGTAGAGGCCAAACTAAGACCACCAGGCTTAATGGGGATAAAAGTCACACTTTATTCAAGAGAGCTTTTTCTATACATGAGTTTTGGAGCCATCAGCACATATACTTCTATTCATATTTGAGACTTTAGAGAATGTAAACCTGTCAATTGTCTACACAGAGAGCAAGTTTCAATCTGTAACTAGAAAATGGCCAAGAATTCAAGTCCTGTAAGACCTAAGTGGAAAAATATTTGGTTTCTTGTTCATTTCCATATTTGTAATATTCAGATAAAACTACCTTTAATCATCATTCATACAAAACACTCAAATCAAAAAGCATGTTTAAACACATGTGGTTGAAAAAAGAATTGATGCTAATGTAGCCTGAAGTCTTCTACAAATACAGGTTTGTAATGCACTTTGACATTCTACCCTTCTGTAACCACAGAAAGAAATTAATTGCAGAGGTCACATTTGACTTTGTAAAAAACCTTTCTTATTTTACCTGTTCTATGTGAAGAAGGAGATTGTCCTTGGGGACAAATTTCAGTCATTCTACTACAATCACTGCCATATTCCTCACAGCCTGGCTTAGGTATATAGATCATACACATGAAATAAATAGCACACAGAACTAAGCAATATATACAATAATGACAAGATATATTGTTAAGCAACTAAAAAGCAACTTCAAATTTACCTCTTACTTTTGCATTCATGCATACTAAATTTTCCCTTTAAAAAAGGAAAACACGCACACCCCCATACACATGTGCACGAATGTGCACGAATGTGCACTATAGACACATTTCCCTAATACTATTTATTTCTTTCTAATTTGTGAAATTAAAAGATGCTTACTCCTTGGAAGGAAAGTTATGACCAACTTGGAGACCATATTAAAAAGCAGAGACATTAATTTGTTAACAAAGGTCCGTCTAGTCAAAGCTATGATTTTTCCAGTGGTCATCTATGGATGTGAGAGTTGGACTATAAAGAAAGCTGAGTGTCAAAGATTTGATGCTTTTGAACCGTGGTGGTGGAGAAGACTCTTGAGAGTCCCTTGGACTGCAAGGAGATCCAACCAGTCCATTTTAAAGGAGATCAGTCCTGGGTGTTCATTGGAAGGACTGATGTTGAAGCTGAAACTCCAATATTTTGGCCACCTGATGTGAAGAGCTGACTCATTTGAAAAGACCCTGATGCTGGGAAATATTGACAGTAGGAGGAGAAGGGGACGACAGAGGATGAGATGGTTGGATGGCATCACCGACTCAATGGACATGGATTTGGGTGGACTCCGGGAGTTGGTGATGGACAGGGAGGCCTGCCGTGCTGCAGTTCATGGAGTCGCAAAGAGTCAGGCACGACTGAGCGACTGAAGTGAACTGAACTGAACTTGTGGTCAAAATTCTAGATGGAGCAATTTACATTGATTCTTTAATTTTTCTCCTCGACTCTCTTTCCCCAAACGATGCCCTCCTTTCATCCCTTTATTGAAAGACAGGAATTTCTCAATGCTTTTCTTGCATTATCTCTATGCTGAGTTGAATACAATGAAACTTCCCTCTACTTGAAAATATTCTACAATGTTGGTTTTCAACAAACTTGCTTCTGTCCTCAGCTCCCCACCCATACCTTTCCTGTCTGCTGGCTCCCCTTCCTCTGTGTTCTCTTTGAATGTTAGTATTGCCTTGGATGTCCTCATGCTGTGCAGTCTCTATGGCCCATCCCTTTTATGACTTCAACCACCTCTATGCTGACAGCTAAAGAATCTATATCTTGAGGCCATAGCTTATTTTTAAGTTCCAGACCTATATTTCAAATGTTCCACTATTTACACAGCCTGATAATGATTGGTTCTCTAGATATCTCAAACTCACTGTGTTCAAAATGAACCTACTCAACACTGCTCTGTAAGAACTAGCTCCTTCTGCTGAATCCCCAGTCATCATCTACACAATTTCCCAGACCAGAAGCATGAGTATCATCCCAGTCTTCTCTGTCTTCTGAAACTACTGCTTTAGACATCTCTCATTTGGATAATTAAAAAGCCTCATATCAACTCCTTGCTTTGGCCTTACCACCTTTGACCCCAGGCCTTGACAATCTGTATGTCACAGTCTAGATACACATCTGATCCTGTCAGTCTCCTGAGAACAATCTAAAATGTCTTCACAGTAAAAGCCAAATTCTTTCATGTAGGAAGAAATCTGGTCTTTTTGTATCAGACCTGTATCAACTTTTTCAAGAATTATACGCCACCAACTCTGATGTGCTAAATGATCATTTGTCTACTTGATTTCACTGGGAATGGTTTTCTACAATTCCCTTTTCTATAGAATACCAGGTTAGAATTGACCAAAAGTAAGACAAAAGGAGACTTGAGAAGCAGAAGGAAAGCAACCACCAATACACTGTGAAGGCCACTGGTGTTCAGAGGCCAAGGGAGAGAGATGCGGATGTGCTAGAAAGTCTCAGCTTGGTCTCTTTCCTTTGTACTTCCAGCTTTCATTCTTGATTGCTGATTATGCTAAGTGATAGAAGCTTCAGGCTGACAAAAATGTACTTTATTATAAATACACAAAAGCAGTAGCCACAAAGATTAACAAATGTGAATGGACTTGTCTATCCCAGTTTCCTTAGAAGCTTTACTCCAGAAGCAGTTTCTCTTCACAGATTTTTCTTGCCAGCTCCATACTAAGATTGGTGAATGATATTTTTTTCTTGTCCTTCAGCTCAATTTTGGACCTTTGCTAATTTAGTCCCTGGGTCGGGAAGATTCCCTGGAGGAGGGCATGGCAAACTACTCCAGTGTTCTTGCCTGGAAAATCCCACTGACAGAGGAGTCTGGCAGGCTACAGTCCATAGAGGCGCAAAGAGTTGGACAGGACTGAAGCAACTTAGCACGCACATACTTGTGTTGGGTCCAGTTCATATGACAGATTCCTTATTCTGTAACCCCACCTGACTAAATCCTGACTGACACTTTTGATGCACAGTCTTCTTGCACTATATTGATGTACTTGAGGTTCTACGTATACACCCTGCTCTTAAGTACATGTGCCCATGCGGGTCCCTTGGCCTGCTATTCATTTGTCTATACTAGTCTTCTCCCCACATTTCCTTGACTAATTTCTGTCAATCTCAGCCTTCACTACATTATCACTTCCTGTTGGAAGGATTTCCCCACAATGCAGCCACATAATAACTGACATTAATATATCAATTACTATAACACATAATATTTAAAATTTATATAATTTTTCTAGTTACTAAACTATATACTTTATCTAGGTTAGCCCTAGAGTATGAGACCTCTGAAAGCCAACACAATGTTTATCCTGTACCTTCAAAACCTGGTACAAAACATAAGTGAGATCTGAAGTAGTATCCAGGTAAGAAAAAAACTCCACCCAACCAAATCACCTGGAATCACGATATATGGGACAAAATTCTTTACTTAACGAAGCCCTTGACCTCAAAAGAAACCATGATATGAGATAGGACCTTTGATAGCAAATAGAGACAGTTTTTCAGAATTCAAAACTCAAGTTCAATGCCCAAAGGACTGCTATTCCATTTCATTTTAACAACCTGCTTAAAACTTTCTAGGTATAGCTCATCCTCTGCTGCAGTGGTTTTCAAAGTAGGTCTTGAAACCCTGAGATTTCCTGGAATTGCTTCAATTGACCATGTAGAAGAGAAGGAGTTGTTATATCCTAAATGGAAGAATATGAGGTGTTATTTTATTCTCTAATCTCACTACATGAAATTTCCATGTAGATATCTTTTTGGTAAAAGAAAGATGTCCTTTATTTAAGAAAAGCTGAAAAACACTAGCTTACAGAATAATGTCAAAGTTCCTTTGCAGAGCTGGTCAAGATTCCATGAACTATGTGGCCTAACTGCAAATTCTTCTCCTGCCATCTCCTCTATTTATATTCTAATAGTTCACAACATAGAGCACCCTCCTTTTCTGCCTTGCTTCCCACTAGTCCCTCTGCCGGGAATGTCCCTCCCACCTCCTGACTAAATACACCTGTGTCAAAAATAAACTGAGACATCATTGTCTCCAAGGAAGCCTTTTATGAAAACACAAGAAAAGTAAGTTTTCATACTTTCCACTTGTGTGGTACCCCCAAATACATCTCTACTGTAACACATTGCACTGATATTATCTTTTCAACCGGCTGTTTCATATTCGACCATGAATAGTCAAAAGATGTGTCTTCATCATTCTTGCGCCTCTAGGGCTTAGCATAGGCACTGACACAGTGTTCGATAAATCAGTGTTGAATAAAACACTTCCTCATATAAAGATCTTAATTCATCAAAAAAAAAAAAAAATTAGACCAAAGGAAGAAGAGGAGAAAAGGAAATAGAATAGAATAAAATAATTTGTTTTAGATTCCAGAAGGTGCTAGCTGGCTTCTATACACAGTGTATATGAGTCTTACAAGATCTGACACTGATACCATCGTTCTCCTTCTACAGTTAGGAAATTGTGGCTCACAGAAGTTAGATAAATCTTATGGGATTTGGTACCTAGGAAGAGAGTGAAAGGATTTGATTTCAGGGTTACCTGACTCAAAGTCTAAGTCTTTATGCCATTCTACACATGTGATAGTTAATTTTCTGTGTCAAATTGACTGGGATAAAAGGGATGCCCTAATACGTGACACAACTGAATTTCTGGGTGTGTCTGCAAGGATGTCTCCAGAAAAGATTAGTATCTGAATCAGCAGATTAAGTAAGAAGATCTCCCTCACAGATATAGTTGGGCATCATTCAATCCACTGAAATCCTGAATAAAGTGAAAAGGTGGGACATCCTTCCTTGTTTGACCTGGGCTGTTCATCTTGTCTCGTTCTTGGACACCAGCATTTCTGGTTCCCAGACCTTTGGACTTGGAGTGAAATCTCCATCATTGGCTCTAATGGTTCTCAGGACTTTAGGTTTGAATGGGAGTTACACCATCAGGTTTCCTGGGTCTTTAGCTTGTGGATGATGGCAGATTAACACATATTAAAATATTACATTAAAGAAAACTGGCCAAGAGAGTGCACTTACTCTAAAAATGACCCCATAATACTTCAGCCTGCTTTTTTTTTTACAAGTCTTCCTGGCAACCAAAATTTTGAAATGAAATATTCTTTTCAAAGAACAGCCATCTATTTCTAAGTATATGCCACCCACTCAGTCAATTTAATAAACATTTATTTAGCACCAACTAAATACAAGTCATTGAATATAGCCTTAGGGGAGACATAAAATGAAAAAGGCATGGTCCTTGCCCTTCAAGAGCTCATAATCTAAAAATACACATTAACAACTCTGAATGGAGGCAGATGGTGATAACTGCTGTAATAGAGGTACTTACAATGTGCTAAGGAAGCATAAAGCTGGGAGAGATTAATTCCAACCATGGAGTAATAAAACACCTTGGTAAATGTATCTTTCACTACACACCAAGAAAGTCTTTTATGACCCAAGCCAAAGAATGCATTTCTTTGTAAAATACCAGAGCTTATTCAAGAAACTAACAGGCATGGGTTTTGTTAGCAAGAATAGAATTTAACAATAGAAGCAGCCCTACCTATATGTGTTTTCCATACCAACTGGAGGAAACCAATGGGTCTATTGATTTAAAGGGCCCTCAGTCTGTTTGGAAGAGACTATACGCGGCCCTGCCTGCAAATCTATGTCTATTCATAGCATTTCTTTTCAGTCCACTTGTGCACTTAACATGAAGCTCTGAACAGTCAGTCTCTACATAAGAAATACAGATTTCAAAGAATATAGCTCAGGCCTAACCAATAAAGGATGAAAGCAAATCAGATTTTTCTTTAATTTTAACAAGAAGCAACTACAGCAACTTAGCTAGTTGAAATCTTGATTCTAAGTACTTAAATAACTGTGAATGAGGCCAGCGCTACTAAATGAATTCCTCCATGTGCCAAGTAGATTTATTAGGCACTGGCACCACTGTACCAGACTAAAGTGGTTAAACTGGAATTAAAAGTGAAGGCACAGGCCATTCATACAGTTCCATCACTTCAGGATTAATTTACAGACTCTGTTTCTTTAGAGATGTGTACACTGCCTACATGAAGAAAAGCAGATCATTCACACTGCTGCTGCTAAGTCATTTCAGTCGTGTCTGACTCTGCACGACCCCATAGACGGCAGCCCACCAGCCTCCTCTGTCCCTGGGATTCTCCAGGTAATAACACTGGAGTGAGTGGGTTGCCATTTCCTTCTCCAATGCATGAAAGTGAAAAGTGAAAGTGAAGTCGCTCAGTGGTGTCCGACTCTTAGTGACCCCATGGACGGCAGCCCACCAGGCTCCTCCATCCATGGGATTTTCCAGGCAAGAGTACTGGAGTGGGGTGCCACTGCTTTCTCTGTCATTCACACTAAACATGTTTTAAAATAAGGAAATCCATATTTAATGTAAAAATTAATGATATGTATCTTTTTGCATGTTTTCTTTTAATTAGCTGTTTTCCTAAGAAAGATAGAGTCATAGAAAAAAATATAAGTTCCATGTGTTGCTATTTTTAAAAGCTGTCTCTCTGATAAGATAACCACATACTATAGCAGAGAACAAGTGGGATCTGACAAAAGCCAATAGGCCATTAAAAGGTCTCGTTTCGGTAAAATCTTGAATCTGCTTAGATAGAAGAGGAAATTGATGAGAAACTACCCATGACCTTATTGTCTTCTTAGTCCACTGCTACCAATATATTGTTCTAATAGACACAATCATCCTTCCCTTTGATTGGAACAAGCAGTTTATAGTACTTGTGTCTACTTTTATTTTTTTTTTAACCAATGCTCGGTGCCATATCTATTAAATCTGGCCTTTATCCCAACTATTGCCATTGCACTAAAATAGTCTCAATATTTATCAATTACACCCTCCACATATGATAGTCTTCTCTTTGTCATTATAAAGGTCTACCTCATACCACTTGTTAGGTGGGAACATTTCTCACCATATTTACTGTGAATGATCTGTGAGGACACAGTCTCTATCCTCAAGGAGCTTACACTTGAGAAGTATTAGAGATCCATAATTACAAAGTGTGAGAAATAGTATGGGGAAAATATGCTATTGTAAGAGAAGGAGTTGATTTCCATTGAGAGGTGAGGGAATGTCTTGCCGGGGAAGTGACATTTCACCTGAAACCTGAAGAATGGTTGAAGTTAGATGAGAGTTGGAGGAACTTGTGGGGCTTCCCTGGTGGCTCAAATGGTAAATAATCTGCCTGCTGTGCAGGGCACACAGTATCAAACCCTGGGTTGGAAAGATCCCCTGGAGAAGGGAATGGCTACCCTCTCCAGTATTCTTGCCTGGAGAATTCCATGGACAGAGGAGCCTGGAGAGCTAAAAGCCACAGTGTTGCAAAGAATCGGACACAACTGAGTGACTAACATATTAAGATACATTATCGGGAAGAACTTGTAGTTCTTACAGTGAGATCAGAGATGTTTATTATACTTCATATGTGACTGCATGTAGAAATATACTCAAGTTTTCAAGGTTGCAAAATAAAAAGAAATTATTATAGGAAGATGAGCTTTTTCTAGAATTATAGGATAGAATTTATTACAAGTATATGGTTTTATATGTACATATATACAGGAATCAAATGAGTTTAACAAATGGCTAGAACTGAATCAGACAAAGGCCCTTGGAATCCAACTTTAAAAAATCTGAATCTTGCTCATCCAGGACATTTTAAAAAGGATTTGCATCAAGAGATATAATATATATGGCTTTCATGTCACTCACGCTGCAGCAATTCCTTTGAAAATAGATTCAAAGTAGGAGGTTGACTTCCAAATTCATTGATTCCAAATCCATGACCCTCATAGCAAAAATGATGAAGGGGATGAATATGAAAATTATAATTTATAAGGCAGAACAGGAACATTATAGTCAGATAGTTCTAAGGTCATATCTCAGATATGATTTCACTTTCCTCATAAAATTCTACTCTAAATTTAAAGAAATGTTTATAGTGCTCTAGAAGCAGCCTCTAGACAATATTCTTATTATATCCCAGAACAGCACATTCCAACTTAATCTTGACATCGTCTGGCAGGTATACAGCATGGAGTCATGGGGGAATGCTCAGAGTTGCTACATGTAGCATTTTATGTCTTAAAGTAGAAGCTTAATTACTCATATTATTGTCATTGCTTCCTTTCAAGACATCTTATTCATAAAGGTTTTTGACAAATAACAAAATTATTATGCTAAAACTAGTTCAAAAACTATAATGATACTTGTTGCAGTTAAAAATTCAGAGAATGTGTGGTAAACAGACTATTACATAAATATCAAGTTTCTTTTTTAACATCAGGATATATTTTATAAAGACAGTTTTCTAAAGAATATGTGTCGTTTTTCTCAGACATGAAATAAATAGTAAATGTGTTTCTTATATTTGCTAAACTGGTATTTCTAAATTTTAAACCAAGTAGTGATTCTGGTTTATATTGTTAACGGATAGCCTGGGATATATTATAACTTTAAGAGTTTATTTGAGCAAAAAGTGACATACATTAGGAATCATTCAATCCACCAGATAAAAAGGAGTTCCAAAAGAGTTTAATAGGCAGAAGAAAGTAGAATAAAAGGAAGTAGTACTAGGCCAAAAGGTGGACTGATTATTGCAAAGTTATTTCCCTTTGGGGATTACTGGGGTATATCAAGCAGATTACCTAACTAGTGCTAATCAGGCAATTCGTGATCAACCAGTTTAAAATTCCATTTCTGAAAGAGCTGAAAGTCTTGGTTTGGTGATATGGGGTTTAGTTTAAGGAACTCCATTTTGGGCCTATTATCTAGTTTTTAACAGCATTTAGGCAATTTCCATGGTGTGTGCTCAGGGATATTTTTAGCCATTTAAAAAATACAGCCCAGGGTTTCCATCTAGATTTCACATCCCCCTATACCTCAGAATAGAGCTTAGTCCTAAAGGGACTAGTGCTCAGAAAGTATGGCTCATTTGCCACAATATTTAAGGTTTCAACTACACAGTTAAGAATGAAAAATGAATAAACAAATTGGACTTGCCAGAGCTTGTATTGCCAGTCAGAAAAGCAGAGAAGGAGAACAAAGAGAAAAAGCTTATGTGTCTTTGTCCCATTTTAAGCAACATTAACACATGCAGTTTATGGAAAAACCTCTTTGCCTCCATTTACCCAACATGGAGACTGATATTGCAGTTCTAAGTCATGCAGAAAGCACACACTCACACAAGGAATGCAACAGTGAATGACTTCTACAAAAATATCCCTTGCTTCACTCTATTTCCCTCTAACACAGGATCACATAGAGATTGCTGACAATGTCACATGCTAAATTCACTTTGTGCTTTAGTGGGCATGATCTGTTCTCCTGACAGAGATAGAAATTCCCTAGGGACACCAATGGGACTGTTACACTCATTCCACTTGGGTGCTAAAATAGATTGAAATGCCAACAGTGGTGTAGTAGGGTTCATGAAGAAGTACATGCTGGACCACTCAGCCTTGTTTCTTGGCTAAATCATGGAAGCACGGCTGATGCAGGCATCTTCCCCAGCTCCTAGCAGCAAGAAATCCTCAAAAATTCACCAAATACAAAGCAAAACCTGGTACAATTTTTAGTTTAAAATGTTTTAGGGGACATTTGAAATGTTTAGGGTTATTTTAAATAGAACCATCCCACTCTGTAAATGAATTTATAATTTGATTCCTCCCCATCCACCCAATACCTCTTCAACCATACTTCATCCTCAAGCATCCCCACAACTTCCCCCCACAAAGAGCAATTAAACCCCATTAACCTTCAGCAGGACCACTCAGGCACAACGGTCACTGACAGCTTGTGAAACTGTCACCAGATAATCACCATCAAGGTGGCTCAGAGCTTCTGGCAAGAGCAGTGAGTAGCTTTCAGCCCGGAGCTCTGAAAATGCTCAGCTCTCTCTCTGGAATCCTACCAATTCTCAGGGAATCCGGACTCCCAACTTTTTAAAATGATCAGTTGTTACTGGAACAAAGTCTTCTGAGACTTCCAGAAGGGAAAGCAGCTGCCTGCCTAGTCTATTTCCCACAATATCTAACTGCTCCCAATGGGAGTTCTTAATGTGAACTCATGGGAAACTTGAGGGAATAGGAGTGTTACTGTCATTTACATATCATTAAAGAAAGACCCATGGCGAACTGCAAGATGCTATCCGGTCACCTGAGACCGTCATGAATGTCCTGTGGCAAATTCCAAACTTGTCAGTCTTTCTTGTCTCTGGGTACCACCTGCTCTGAGAACCTGGTTTGGAGACACCCCCCACCCCAATCTCATATCAGTATATTCCTCTCAGTGCTCTCCTTCTGCCACACTTTGTGAGGGGCAAGCCTAGTTTTCATAAGTCACACCAGTCTATTAACCTTTAAATATCAGTATGTTCCAGTCTTGCAGGTAAATGAATCTTGTGTGAACTGTTGGTAGGTGTGCAGCTCCAGGGCAGCATTCAAAGACTCCTGGCCTGACTCAGAAAGGGCAGCTGCCTCCAGCTTCCCTCAGTAGACCCTTCAAGAGGTAATGACAGGAATAAAACCTTAGTTTTGTTGTTTCTCTTCATCTCAGAGATGCACAGAAGTAGATAAATGGGGTGTAATTAACAAATATGTCCGGAGTGTTTGCTGGAGGTAAGGTATCCATAGAAGAGGGGGGAAGGGAGTTACAAAGTAATCCTCCCCACAAAATTAAAAAAGAGGGGAGAAGAAACAGAGGTAAAAGCATTCTTGTTTGCATATTTATATATAATGAAGTCTATGGCTTTTAGGTCAGCAATAAATTAATTTTACGAACTCGTGGTTTATAAACATTTAGAGAAAAAAGGTAAACATTCAGCTCATAGACCAAAGAGCCAAAGTGGACCCTAGAGATTATCTGGATTAACCTTTTCCATTTGCTGACAAGGGAAACAATATTTCTGGGAAGTAAGTGACTGAGAGAGCTCACACATTTCTGTATAAACACTGAGTGGCTGTTTCTTCAACAAACAAATTGACTGTCTCCCAATTAACCAGAAAGTCAGCAGCAAACAATTAAAACATCATTGGACTCCCAAGCACATGTGTTTTCTTTCCCTATTTTTATATACGTTATTCAGCCCATTTATGCAGATAAAATGCCAGGAAATCACTGCAAGAGTAAGAAATATTTATCCACAGATGATGAAAAACAAAGAAAGGGAAACAATAAATGGATACCATAAAATCTAAGTAATTCAAACTACGGGGATGATAGGCAGGGAGAATTGCTCCATTTCGGTGAAAAATTTTATATATTTTATATACTTTTAGGTAAAGGCAAAAATACAGCAACCAAACATTGTCTTACAGGGCTACTTTTAGATCAACTTTTATGAAAATGAGTATATTTTGCTTTATATGTGGATGTGCTTTCTAGAAAGGTATGTGATGGCAATGATATCTTGAAAATCTTCCAGGTTATTTTATCTTTGCTTTCATACAGATTTTCCCTTCTGTATTTTCCCTTATTGTTCCCTTCCCTTTGTACCAGTAGGGATGGGATAAGAGACTTTTGGCCTAAAAGAGGGAAGAAGTAACATGTATTATAGAAAGCAATCCATTTCAAAAGAATAGAAACTACGGGGGAAAAAAACCTTCCTTTGCAGTCAACTGCTGTATGTGTTTTGGGGGAAGGGAGGGTGGAGCCTGGAGCAGAAAAGAACTGACAGATTAAGAGTGAGATGTAACAGTTTTCACTGTTTTCCTTAAGGTCAAGACATGAAGAGAGGGGCTGATAGAGGAGGAAAAGCTGGAGTGGTAGATTAGATATAGTATATCTACCCCTTGAAGATATCTAGTTCAATTCAGTCACTCAGTTGTGTCTGACTCTTTGTGACCCCATAGACGGCAGCAAACCAGGCTTCCCTGTCCATCACCAACTCCCAGAGTTTCCTCAGTCTCATGTCCATCAAGTTGGTGATGCCGTTCAACCATCTTATCCTCTGTCATCCCCTTCTGCTCCCACCTTCAATCTTTCCCAGCATCAGGATCTTTTCAAATGAGTCAGTTCTTCACATCAAGTGGCCAATGTATTGGAGTTTCAGCTTCAGCAGATATCCAAGAATAATTCAGGAGATATTCAAGAATATAAAAAATTAGGGCCCCACTGCTCTGCATACAGCCTATGGAAAAATTGTCTTAGGGAAGCCTTGGCTTTAGTACAGTCCTGAATCCAATATGGCATGGCATTCTCTCCATAAATCAGCTATGGCTGAGCAGGTACCTGAGTGCAGTCTCTTGTACCGTGCATATTGCAGATAAATATGCAGAGAAAGAGTGAAGGATCCATGTGTCCATTTTTGGGAGAAAGTATACACTGGGCTCATATGTACTGAGAGGCCTGATAGACTAGAGTTGGCCTGGAATAAAAACAAGGCATCAGTAGAGGCCTATGAAACCCATGGCTTTTCATATGCAAATATCTTATATTTACAGATTTTTCTCTAAATCTCCCATTAGCGGCTCTAACTGAATCCTAGCTCTGCCTTGAAGACATTGCCTGTAATTGGCAGTGGCTTTTCTTTCCTACTCTTCACATTACTGTCTTTGGAGGTGGGGTAGGTATTCTTCTTGCTCCTTCAATTTTCTTAAAACCCACTCCATATCTGTACCACCCACTTCCACTCCCTTATCAGAATAATTCACAGACTTGAGAAGGTGGTGGATATGAACTTTTTATTTCATGAAACTTAAGACCCTGCTTCACTGATGCACCCAGAAATAACTACCTGTGTCATAACTGGTATTTCAATTTCCACATAGTTACATAGAGAAGCTTCCAACATGCTGGCTTTTTAATTATTTGATTTGTTCCTTGATCTGCTTTCACTGATAGCATCTTCCACTTGCTCCTGTAAATACAACTAGAAGTCACTTTTGACTCCTTTTTTCCCCTACTCCCAACTATCCTGGCAAGTTGTTGAGCATCTGCTTCACCTCCAAGTAGCTCCTGTGTTTCAGAAGATGCTGCTGCGGTGGGAAATCAAGGGAAAGTCTTGATTTATTGAGGGTAACTGCATGCCTCTAGCCACAGTGATTGGTTCAGAAATGGGAATGTGATCTGTATACCTCAACAAAGGTGAGGAGATGTTTGTAGGGAGCATATTTCTTGATGACCTGAGATAACTACCTGAAGAAGTTCTTACTCTTTTTCTGAACAAGGTGGCATAAAGATTTGTCATCTGGAACTGCTGCAACTAGTTCAGCTATGACACTATACCTGAAGTTAGGTGAGCAAATAAACCCTATTCTCTATTGTACTGTTGCACTAAGCCAAGGAGGGGGCTAGGTGAAGCAGAGACCAACAATGTTAAATTAAGTAAGCAACCAAAAGCTAGATTTGCTGAAGACACATCAGTGGCCTGGAGAATTCCATGGACTGTATAGCTCATGGGGTCACAAAAAGACAGACACAACTGAGTGACTTTCACTTTCAATTTATCAGTAAGCTAGGCTTCAGCAGTATGTGAACTGAGAAATTCCAGATGTACAAGCTGGACTTAGAAAAGGCAGAGGAACCAGAGATCAAATTGCCAACATCCAATGGGTCACAGAAAAAGCAAGAGAACTCAGAAAAATATTCACTTCTCCTTCATTGACTATGCTAAAGCCTTTGACTCTGTGGAACACAACAAACTGGAAAATTCTTAAAGAGATGGAAATAGCAGACCACCTTACCTGACTCATGAGAAATTTGTATGCTGGTCAAGAAGCAACAGTTAGAACCAGACATGGAACAATGAACTGGTTCCAAATTGAGAAAGAAGTACTTCAAGGTCGTATATTGTCACCCTACTGATTTAACTTATATGCAGAGTTCAGTTCAGTTCAATTCAATCACTCAGTCATGTCTGACTCTTTGCAACCCCATGAATTGCAGCACGCCAGGCCGCCCTGTCCATCACCAACTCCCGGAGTTCACTCAGACTCATGTCCATCCAGTCGGTGATGCCATCCAGCCATCTCATACTCGGTCGTCCCCTTCTCCTCTTGCCCCCAATCCCTCCCAGCATCAGAGTCTTTTCCAATGAGTCAACTCTTCACATGAGGTGGCCAAAGTCTAGAGTTTCAGCTTTAGCATCATTCCTTCCAAAGAATACCCAGGACTGATCTCCTTTAGAATGGACTGGTTGGATCTCCTTGCAGTCCAAGGGACTCTCAAGAGTCTTCTCCAACACCAGAGATGTTATGGGGAGGGAGGTGGGAGGGGGGTTCATGTTTGGGAACACATGTAAGAATTAAAGATTTTAAAATTAAAAAAATAAATAAAATTAAATTAAATAAATAAATAAATAAATAAATAACCAAAAACAAAAGCATCAATTCTTTGGTGCTCAGCTTTCTTCACAGTCCAATCTCACATCTATACATGACTACTGGAAAAACCGTAGCCTTGACTAGATGGACATTTGTTGGCAAAGTAATGCTTTTGAATATGCTATCTAGGTTGGTCATAACTTTCCTTCCAAGGAGTAAGTGTCTTTTAATTTCATGGCTGCAATCACCATCTGCAATGATTCTGGAGCCCCAAAAAATAAAGTCTGCCACTGTTTCCACTGTTTCCCCATCTATTTCCTATGAAGTGATGTGACCAGATGCTATTATCTTCGTTTTCTGAATGTTGAGTTTAAGCCAACTTTTTCACTCTCCTCTTTCACTTTCAACAAGAGGCTTTTTAGTTCCTCTTCACTTTCTGCCATAAGTGTGAGTATATCATGTGAAATACCCAGGTTGGATGAATCACAAGTTGGAATCAAGATTGCCAGAAGAAATATCAACAACCTCAGATATGCAGATGATACCACTCTAATGGCAGAAGGTAAAGAGGAACTAAAGAGCCTCTTGATATAGGTGAAAGGGGAGAGTAAAAAGCTGACTCAATGCTCAATACTGAAAAAGCTAAGATCATGGCATCTGTTCCCATCACTTCATGGCAAAGAGACGGGGGAAAATGAAAACAGTGGCAGAGTTAGTTTTCTTGGGCTCCAAAAATCACTGAAGATGGTAACTTCAGCCATGAAATTAAAAAACACTTGCTCCTTGGAAGAAAAGCTATGACAAACCTAGATAGCATATTAAAAAGCAGAAACATTACTTTGCCAACAAAGGTTCATATAGTCAAATGCTCATTGAAAGGACTGATGCAAAAGCTGAAGCTCCAATACTTTGGTCACCTATTGTGAAAAGCCAGCTCATTGGAAAAGCCCACTTGATGCTGGGAAAGATTGAAGGTAGGAGAAGAAGGGGTCCATGCAGGATGAGATAGTTAGAAGGTATCACTGACTCAATGGACATAAGCTTGAGCAAATTCTGGGAGATAGTGAAGGACAGGGGAGCCTTGTTTGCTGTAGTCCATGGGGTCACAAAGAGTTGGACATGACTTAGCAACTGAAAAACAACAACAACAAAACCATAGCTTTGATATGCTAAAGACATACAAGTAAATGTTTGGAAGAGGCTCATCTGTTCTTTGAATTGGGGTTGGTAAATTTAGTAAGAAACAGAAATGACATTTTTTTCAGTTTTATGCTCTTTGAAAACTTATGATCACCTGAACAGATTAACTGTGTTAACCACAAGGGGTTTTATCTTATAGAGCTGACACTATCCTAAGTAGTGTGTGTGTGTGTGTGTGTGTGTGTGCACGCATGTGTGCATGCATGCACACGCGCACACTCAGTTTCTCAGTTGTGTCTGACTCTTTATGATCTCCTGGACTATAGCCCTTGAGGCTCCTCTGTCCAAGGGATTCTCCAAGCAAGAATACTGGAGTGGGTTGCCATTTCCATCTCCAGAGGATCTTCCTAACCCAAGGATCAAATCCATATCTCCTGTCTCCTGCATTGACAGATGAATCCTTTACCAGTGAGCCACCTAGTAAGCCCAAGCCTAACTAGTACAACCTTGTAAACACTAGTAAGAAGCTTGAATTCTATTCTTCATGCACCGGGGGAAGCCATAACAAGATTAAAGTAAAACATAAAAACAAGTAAGTGATATTTTTCTAAATTTTCTTAGATACTCTAAAAATTTGAAGTCTCAAAACACAGATTCTGACTGAAAACTGGGCCTAATACAGAGAAACATTTCTTAAAATGCTGAATTCACATAAAATGATTATAGCCTTCATTATGTACTTGGGTCTCCCCTGCGTTGATTTCTTTTAGTTTTTTCCCAGTAATCATTTAAAGCAGTTAATTGATTCAGAAACACAACCAAGGAAACTTTAGGAAACTTCCATTTCTATAACTTTATCCAAATAATTGTATTTCTCTGGCTTTTTCTTTAAAATGGGTCTTCATGCTGTCTACTGCTCCTGCCTTGGTTCAGCTCTATGGATCACAACCTATAGAGTCACTCAGGTTACAGGCTCAGTGGGGCCCAGTTTTGGTTTAATGCCATTTTTTTGCTATCTTCAAATCATTTTGGACCAAAGGATCCATGTTTTTCTTTGCCCTGGTCTTCACCACCATTGTACATACACATTCACACACACACCGACAAAGACTTCTGGACCAAACTTCACAGACTCTCTGAGCCCTCCTTTTGACTAGCCCTCTACTCCCCCACCCCTATTGTCTTTGGCCTGCCCATCAGCCCAGTCTTCACAAAGAATCCCAAGAAGTCAGTTCAGAGAATCCTTCATTGTTGATTCCTCATCGATTTTTCCCTCTCCCATCTTTGATGTCTGAATCCTTGGCCTGTCTTTAGCAAGAATCCTATTAGGACAATTTAGCAAGAATCCTATTAGGACAATTTAGCAAGAATTCTCCTACCCATGATGTCTCCACACAGTAGTTTTTATCCATTGAACCCCACATTGCACATCGGCTATCAATCCCCAGCTATATTTGCTGTATTTGGAGTTGAGCCCAATCTCTCCCACTGCAATGCCCTTATTATAGTAGTTTGAATAACTCTTTCTTACCATGAACAAGTGTCAGAATAATTTTCCTTTAACAAAACACACACACACACACACACACACACACACACACACACACACACACTTTACCCCATTGCAGGCCTTCTTGAATAATAACTAAAAGAGCTAAGGTTCAATAGATTCATTCATGTTACACACAAGACACACTATACTTAATGCTTTAGAAATAATATTTCATTTAACATTTATAATAACCCTGTGAGGGAAGGATATTTACTTTTTCTATTTACAGTAGAGACAAGGGGAGATCCTGTACATTTTTACCCAAATTTTTTCCAGCTTTCAAGAGACTGGACTCTGATTTGAATTAAGGAATTCCCTTTTAATCACTCTGTAATATCATATAAATTTAAAGTAGACTTCAGATTTCATGTTAATAAAAGAGGAGAGGGAAGAACACACTCTGCCTAGCTCTGCTTTCTGGTTCAAATAAGCAACCTTGTTTTGGATCAGGACCATGTCATATGGTCTCTATGAGTATTAAAGCCATAGATAACAATGAATTTTCTTGAGTGAAAATCATAGATATGTGGCTTCAGTATGAGAAGCAAATTTATTTCAAATTATACTCTCCTAGTATTCTACAAGGCAGCTATGAAAACTAAAATATATGCACAATATTCTCCTTAATCTCCTTAAATATCAAATTTTGACTCATCCAGTTGTTTAACATTCAGAACATAATGTTATAGGAGTTGGGGATGAATTATTAATCAGAATCTGAAAAAAAATCATAATTACATATTTATAAAAGTAATCCCTATCTTTGGTTCTACACTTACAGAGAAGAAAAGGCAGCTGAATATCTGCTAGAAGGATCCAGCTGCCAGCTCTTTTCACTGCAGCACGAAACAATCCCAGATGTAATGTCTTTTAAATATGCTTAAGACGCACATTTAAAAAATACTTTATTTCTAAAAAAATAAACTGGGAAATATTAACACACTATGGTGTAATTGATATCAATTCATTAGTAAGAAGCAAAGGCCATTTACCCATTTTTAAAAGCAGGTTTAATTTCTGAAAATGTCTCAGATTGATTGCACTTAACATAGCATGCCTTTTCTTATCATTTTGGGCACTTGAGGCAAGACAAACCACTCTACCAATTAGAGACAGATGATCCCTTCCTTCTGTCCCATCAACTACTACTTTAGGATGTTCTTTTCAAATCACCATTTCACCCTCTCCTTACTTGCAGAAGATGAACCATACTTATTCTGGCAATTACTCATTTCACTTTCTAGCTTAATGATGAAAGGCCCCAGTGAGTTTCATTTTCCTACCCTATAGGGTAGCAACATAAATTGTCACTGCATTTATCTTCAAACTATTCATGTTTCCTTTCCTTTTAATCCGGTTTGTCCTCTTTGGGGGTTATTTCTTTTCAATTTTGACTGCATTTTTCCCATTCACAATAAATCACATCAAAATTATTTCCAGTTTTCCTGATATACCCATGTCTTAAACTTCCTTTATTTAAATCACAAGGCAAATGTATACAATCCTTCCAAAGTATTTCTAAAGTACTTTCCGAAGCACTTTCTTAACAAGCCTTCCCTGATTCTACCCTTTCCCAACAAATGTGGTAGGGATCAAATGTCTCCCAGAAGTTTCCCTTTATTATATCTTGGATCACACTATATTGTATAATAATCACTGGATTTCCTGACTCGGTCTTTGATCTCAGTTCTGCAGGAGAGGAAAAAATATTTTGCCTCTACCCTTCTGAGTAGATGGCTGTGCGGTGCTGGAGTAGCTGAAAGGAGATACCCCATGCCAAGGTCAGGAGTGGTGGCAGCACTTTGCTGGAACAGTCATAAAGAGATACCCCCACGTCAAAGGTCAGGAGTGGCAGCTGAGCTTCACTGGTCTGGCCATGAGGAAATAACCCACGTCCAAAGACAGAAACCCCAGTAAGATGGTAGGCACTGGAGTGGCTGTGAGGAGATACCCCTTGTCCAAGGGCAAAGGAGAAGCCCCAGCAAGATGGTAGAAGGGGGGATTCACATTTACAATTGAAGCCCATTCCCACCAGAAATGCTAAGAGGACTCAAACAAACCTTGTGCACACCAGGATCCAGGGACCCCACGGAGAATGAGACAGAACTGTGTCTGAGTGTCTCTTGTGGAGGTGCTGGTCAGCAGTGGACTGCCTCAGGGATAGGGGATCTGGGTACAGCAGACATGGGTATGGCAAAGCTCTCTCGGAGGTCACCATTAACCCCACCACAGAGCTGCCAGAACTTACACAGGACTGGGAAATAGACTCTTGGAGGGCACAAACAGAAGCTTGTACACCAGGACACCCAGTTGTGGATGTGACTGGTGATGGAAGCAAGCTCTGATGCTGTAAAGAGCAATATTGCATAGGAACCTGGAATGTTAGGTCCATGAATCAAGGCAAATTGGAAGTGGTCAAACAGGAGATGGCAAGAGTGAACACTGACATTTTAGGAATCAGCGAACTAAAATGGACTAGAATGGGTAAATTTAACTCAGACGGCCATTATATTTACTACTGTGGAAAAGAATCCCTTGGAAGAAATGGAGTAGCCATCATAGTCAACAAAAAAGTCCCAAATGCAGTACTTGGACGCAATCTCAAAAACAACAAATGACCTCTGGTCATTTCCAAGGCAAACCATTCAGTCTCACAGTAATCCAAGCCTATGTCCCGACCAATAATGATGAATAAGCTAAAGTTGAGTGGTTCTATGAAGACCTATAAGACCTTTTAGAACTAATTCCCCAAAAAGATGTCCTTTTCATTATAGCGGATTGGAATGTAAAAGTAGGAAGTCAAGAAAAACCTGGAGTAACAGGCAAATTTGGCCTTGTAGTACAAAGTGAGGCAGGGCAAAAGCTAATAAATTTTGCCAAAAGGACACAGTGGTCATAGCAAACATCCTCTTCCAACAACACAAGAGAAGACTCTACACATGGATATCAGCAGATGGTCAATGCCAAAATCAGACTGATTATATTCTTTGCAGCCGAAGAATATAGAAGCTCTATACAGTCAGCAAAAACAAGACCAGGAGCCTACAGTGGCTCAGATCATGAACTCCTTATTGCCAAATTCAGACTTAAATTGAAGAAAGTAGGGAAAAACCACTAGACCATTCAGGTATGACCTAAATCAAATCCCTTACAATTATACAGGGGAAGTGAGAAATAGATTTAAGGGACTATCTGAATGACAGAGTGCCTGATGAACTATGGGCAGAGGCTCAAGACATTGTACAGGAGACAGGAGCAAGACCATCCCCAAGAAAAAGAAATGCAAAAAAGCAAAGTCTGAGTAGGCCTTACAGATAGGTGTGAAAAGAAGAGAAGACAAAAGCAAAGGAGACAAGGAAACATATTCCCATTTGAATGCAGAGTTCCAAAGAATAACAAAGAGAGATAAGAAAGCCTTCCTCAGTGATCAGTGCAAAGAGATAGAGGAAAGCAATAGAATGGGAAAAACTAGAGATCTCTTCAAGATAATCAGAAATAGCAAGGGAACATTTCATGCAAAGATGGGCTCAATAAAGGACAGAAATGATATGGACATAATGGAAGCAGAAGAATTTAAGAAGAGGGGGTAAAAATACAAAGAAGAACTGTACAAAAAAAGATCTTCATGACCCAGAGATAATCACGATGGTGTGATCACTAACCTAGAACCAGACATCCTGGAATGCAAAGTCAAGTGGGCTTAGGAAGCATCACTATGAAAAAAGCTAGTGGAGCTATTTCAAATCCTAAAGATGATGTTGTGAAAGTGCTGCACTCAATATGCCAGCAAATCTGTAAAACTCAGCAGTGGCCACAGGACTGGAAAAGTTCAGTTTTCATCTCAATCCCTAAGAAAGGCAATGCCAAAGAATGCTCCAAATACTGCACAGTGCATTCATCTCCCATGCTAGTAAAGCAATGCTCAAAATTCTCCAAGCCAGGCTTCAACAATAGGAGAACCATGAACTTCCAGCTGTTCAAGCTGGTTTTAGAAAAGGCAGAGGAACCGGAGATCAAATTACGAATATCCACTGGATCATCAAAAAAGCAAGAGAGTTCCAGAAAAACATCTATTTCTGCTTTATTGACTATGCCAAAGCCTTTGACTGTATGGATCACAATAAACTGGAAAATTCTGAAAAAGATGGGAATACCAGACCACCTGACCTGTCTCCTGAGAAACAGAACTGGACATGGAACAACAGACTGGTTCCAAATAGGAAAAGGAGTACGTCAATGCTGTATATTGTCACCCTGCTTATTTAACTTATATGCAGAGTACATCACGAGAATTGCTGGGCTGGATGAAGCACAAGCTGCAATCAAGATTGCCGGGAGAAATATTAATAACCACAGATATGAAAATGATACCACCCTTATGGCAGAAAGTGAAGAGGAACTAAAAAGCCTCTTGATGGAAGTGAAGAAGAAAGTGAAAAAGTTGGCTTAAAACTCAACATTCAGAAAACTAAGATCATGGCATCTGGTCCCATCACTTCATGGGAAATAGATGGGGAAACAGTGGAAACAGTGGCAGACTTAATTTTTTGGGGCTCCACAATCACTGCAGATGGTGACTGCAGCCATGAAATTAAAAGATGCTTACTCCTGGAAGGAAAGTTATGATCAACCTAGATAGCATATTGAAAAGCAGAGACATTACTTTGCCAACAAAGGTCCGTCTAGTCAAGGCTATGGTTTTTCCAGTGGTCATGTATGGATGTGAGAGCTGGACTGTAAATAAAGCTGAGCGCTGAAGAATTGATGCTTTTGAACAGTGGTGTCGGAGAAGACTCTTGAGAGTCCCTTGGACTGCAAGGAGATCCAACCAGTCCATTCTAAAGGAGATCAGTCCTATGTGTTCATTGGAAGGACTGATGCTGAAGCTGAAACTCCAATACTTTGGCCACCTGATGTGAAGAGCCAACTCATTGGAAAAGACCCTGATGCTGGGAAAGATTGAAGGCAGAAGGAGAAGGGGATGATAGAGGATAAGATGGTAGGACAGCATCACCGATTCAATGTATATGAGTTTGAGCAAGCTCTGAGAGATGGTGAAGGCCAGGGAAGCCTGGCATGCTGCAGTCCATGGGGTCACAAAGAGCTGGACATGACTGAGGAACTGAACAACAACAAAGTTTCAAAATGAATATCAACGAATATCAGTTGACTTATTTAATAATAAATAAGGATAACCTGCAATGCCAAGAGGACAGCCAGTGCGGTGTAAGTTTGGAGGAATGGCTAAACTTCAAAGCTATGTATTCAAAGGAAATGCATCGCTACTTTGGAAAACAGACTCAGAGGCTGAATATTCCATGTTAGGTGTGAGGGGAATTTTTATTTGTTGAAAGAGCTATTTCTCTTCTACATTCACTTAAAATTTAGAACATCATGTATTTATTGTTAAGTATTCTGAGCAGTGAAATGTGTTGACAAATCAGCACACTTACTTTATTTAAATGACCTAATAATCTGTCATTTGTATTTTACAAAACAGAAAGAGAATTTAATTCAATGTCTCACCAGTTTAACCACTGATCTAGAGTCTTTCATATGCCAGTAATTTTGATAATATTTGCTCACAGAAAACAAATATGAAGCTTGTCCTTGCAGGATCTATAAACTCATTTATATGAATAATCACCAACAGATTATGGCTGTGATACAGCTTCGCAAATCCCTGGAGTGTAAAACTGAACATGGAAATTAAATAAATCACAATAGCCCCAATCAAACTAAGCAAATCTCTCTTCTCACTGGATTTTACATTAAATTCCACAAGGTCATTTGACTTACCCTGAGGTTGCCAGGATTACCCATGTACTATTAAATTCCCTGCCTTTTTGTTTTCTAACAAAATTAAAGTTGCCACTTTTTTTTGAGACATCCATGTTACTTCGAGTTGAGTCCCTCAACAAAACTGCAGAATGATTGGGGTCTGACAGACCCACTGGGAGAGGAAAGACAGCCCACTGACCATTCCCGCTGCAGGAGTGGCTTTTGTGTCACACATGGCACACAGTCAGCCTCCAATGTTCTTGCCAGACTTCATGTTCTAAGTTTCTGGTTATAGAAACAGAATCACTACAACCCAAGGAATCCCTGCAAATACATTAAGAAAGAGATAAATGTGTTTTATGTACAACATGTTATGGTTCAAAGTTAGAGCTTTGATGCCTTTGGCCTCTCCCATCACTTATGGCATTCTGTTGTTAAGGAAGACCAGCCAAAGGGAATCTGTATACCAAAGAGGACTCTGTTTGAAACTTGATCATCATTTGCTTTTTACGTTGCTCCATGTGTGTGCCCAGTTGAGTCTGACTCTTCATGACCTCATGAACAATAGCCTGCCAGGCTCCTCTGTCCATGGAATTTTTCAGGCAAGAATACTATAGTGGATTGCCATTTCCTTCTCCAGGGGATCTTCCCAACCTAGGGATTGAACTTGCTTCTTTTGCATCTCCTGTGTTTCCTGCATTGGCAGGCAGATTCTTTACCACTAGTGAGAGAATTAATTCTTAGATGGGTTGATAAGGAGTCTGGGGCCCTTGAGGAGGAGAAAGGGGTCCGGACCCCTCAAGGAAGAGAAATTCTCTCCTTTGGAGATCACAAATCTGACACTGTTCACCATAAGCTATCACTAGCACCACCTTGGAAGCCCTACACTGCTCCAACAGCAGAAAATTCCTAACAACAAAGCAGAGCCTCTCCTCTCTCCACTGAAAAACCAGCACCCAGAAATCAAAACATATTGCAACCCTTCCTTATCTAAGTCTCTTAAAAATTTTGTTAAACATGAAATCAATCTTTTAGTTACTTTCACTTTCTAGCTCATGCATTTTCAGTTTGTGCTTTTAATGATTAGATCAGCTTCCCAGGTTACTCAGTGGTAAGGAATCTCCCTGCCAATGCAGGAGACATGGGTTCAATCCCTGAGTTGGAAGAACCCCTAGAGGAGGAAATGACAACCCACTCCAGTATTCTTGCCAGGAAAAGCCCATGGACAGAGGAACCTGGTGGGCTATGGTCCATGGGGTCCCAAAGAGTTGAACAGGACTTAGCAACAAAACAATAATCAGATCAAAAAAAAAAAGAAAAAAAGTAAACCTATCTTCTTTACTAAGATCATTCATAAACTCTACATTTTATCTTAAGATTCTTAATCACTTTTTCACATGTATTGATTTCTCTAGGAAGTTTATTTGCTCAGTTGTAAACAGTGGGGTCATACTGAATTATCTTCTTCTTTATACATAAACAGTGTTTATAGCAACTATTGTTACCAAATTTCATGAAGTTTTTACTTTAGCCAGGGGACTTTCAGCCACAACTAAATAAACCAATGAATTGGCCAGTGTTTGTGCTAAAAGTAAGTTTCTCTTGCAGTTTTTAGGCACAGACAACATCTAGTACTCAAGAAGTACAATAATCATTTAGGAAAAAAAAAATTTAATAAACCAAAATGTGTAATTTAATCAGAAAATCCAATTATACCTTTTTCATTCATTTATTCATCCATAAATCACTCAACAAATCCAAACAGAGTCCCTACTTTGGATAATCTTATAGGTTGTGCAGACAGATTTTTTTTTAAAAAAAGTCAAACAGTCAAAACCATGCCTTCTTGAAATTTATATTTTAGCAGAAAAAGATGGAATAAACTAACCAGATAAAACATGTAGTATGTCAGATGGTCACCAGTGCCAGAGCAAAAAATAATAAGCAGGAAAGTGGGGTAGGGAAAGCAGAATCAAGGAGAAGTGACTGGAAAGGATAAGGAAGATAATGTGGGAAAGACCAACTGGAAAGGAGTATGTGAACAAATATTGAAAAGAAATGAAGTGAAGTAACAAGCCATGTGAATATCCAGGGAACATTCCAGGCGGAGACAGCAAGTGTGTTTGGAGCCAAATGAACTGGAGCAAGAGGATTAGAAGATAGAGATAAGAAAGAACCATAAAGATGAAATTTTGACTGGGGGTCAGGAGGCTGACCATGCAGGGCACTAGGGCCTGACCAACATGAGACATGCTTGGCATTTACTCTCAGGAGGCCAATGGCATTGAAGTGTTTTGAACAAAGGAATGACATGATCTGGCTTAGGTATCACTATGATTATTATAATGAGAAAAGAGTTTGGAAAGACAATGAGAGAGCAAAGAAAGCTTCTTACTGTCCTTAACTGTCATGCAGAAATTTTCATCCATCCTTCTCTAATAAAAATTCTCAGCATCTGTTTTCTCATGTGGTAAAAACAAAAATGTACCCATCATGTCTTTGATTAAGAAACTCCTCCACAAATACCAAGGCAACTTCTTGTATGTTAAGAGTCATTCTATCAACACAACCAAAGCTCCCTCTGGGCTTAAATGCTTTGAGAGAGCTTCTTAATTGCACCTAATTAAAAAAGCATGTAAACAATCTTAATTTGAGATGTCTATGTGAGGATGGATTTTAATTATTTAATATTAAATTTTAAAACTCTCCTCTGTAAGTGGAATTTTTCTCATATGAAAAATTGATATAACTACAGTCCCTGGACTAGTCACATGGTGAGGTAGCCTCATAGCCAAGTAAATATAAGCAATTTAAATCTGATATATGCTTAGAATTCTATAATATTGGTATTAAATAAATTGCATACAAAAAATTCAGAAATATACAAGGAGAAATTTTAAAACATTTTGTGTTTCGGAAGAGTATCTTTAATCCAGAAAATAAATCATTATAGGATTCCACTAAACAGAAATTCCCATAGTAAATTATTGATATGCTGATATCAATATATTTACAGAAATATAATTATTCTTGAAAAATTGAGACTTCCAACCTGGGCTACTGGGGTTTATTACTACGTTTCCTAAAGTCTGTAAAACCTCTGAAATTATGTGCAACTTTGTCTGTGTGTATGTAATATGAATGTTTCTTAAGAGTGGTCATAGATTTTATCAGAGTTTCAAAGAGAATATTTACTCTACAAGAACTATGGTACAGTCACTATGAGGAAATGATTGTAGTCATAAGAAAAGAGTTTAAATATATATTTTAGTATTTATTCTAAAAGTCTTTTTCCAGGGTCTTCTAACTTCAGAGTTAGAAGCGTATTCAAATACTTGGTCCACCTGATGCAAAGAGCTGACTCAGTGGAAAAGACCCTAATTCTGAGAAAGAGTGAAGGTAAAAACGGAGAAGAAGGCAGCAGAGTATGAGAGAGTTAGATAGCATCGCTGACTCAATGGACATGAACCTGAGCAAACTCTGGGAGATAGTGAAGGACAGGGAAGCCTGGTGTGCTGCAGCCCATGGGGTTGCAAAGTTAGGCAATACTTAGTGACTGAACAACATCACTTCAGAGTACTGGAGATCTCACAGAGAGACTAAAGCAAGATCTAACTGTCCTCAAACTTACGTTCTTCTTTAAAAGATAAAGAAAATCTACAGAAAACAATTCAAGGAAAAGGCAAGGACATGATCTGACCAAGGATTAGAAACCCAATCACAACGAATTGAGTAAAACAGAATGTATTATAAGGAATCAGAAGACTTAACTAGACCCCAAGTATGCACCTGGTGGCTTAGGCAGTAAAGAATCCACCGGCATGGGTGGGAGACCTGGGTTCGATCCCTGGGTTGAGAAGTTCCCTTGGAGGAGGTCATGGCAACCCACTCCAGTATTCTTGCCTGGAGAATCCCCACGGACAGAGGAGCCTCGTGGGCTACAGTCCATGTGTTCGCAGAGCCAGACACAACTGAGCAACTAAGCACAGCATATACACAGCATAACTATGCCCAGGTATGATAGGAACTGAGATGTTCTGGCTTGCTCTCCCTCAATCTCTCTTCCACTCTGCAATTTATCTGATTCACATTTTTGTCTGCAGATATCTCTAACAGTCTTCCTCCAAACACTGCTTACTATTGGCTTTGCAAAAGCCAACACTCATGCTAAATTCCCCATTTGCCAAGATTTTAGGTATCCAAGTAGGATACCTAGAATTTTGTTACTAATCAGGTAACAAAACCATTTTTCTTAAGACTGTATTAATTCTTTGGAGAAAGGGAATTTGATATTCTCTTCTTGGATTCTAAATCCATCTCTGGGCAAACAAGGCATAAAATCATCTGATAGAAACCTGGTCACTGGCCCCTCCTTCAAGGAGGGCAAGTAAGCATATTCAGAAATGGTTACATAGTATGGGCTGACAGCCAAACCCTCCTATCTATCTCAGTGGTTATGACTAAGTGTGTAAACCAATCAATTATCTTTTTTTAGCTTGAACATATGAAGCACCTAGGATATCACTGGGATTCACTAAATATTAGTGCTTTCAACAAACATGCCCTCCATCAGTTTCATACACGCATGCACTCAACAAATACAGCTACTTACAAGGTCTTCCTTATGTACTCAACCACCAAAAGGATGACAATAAACATAAGCCTCCTTTCTGTCCTTGGGGTCCTTAAAATCTATTACAATATTAAATAATATTTGATGAATACCAAATAGGTGATTAATAGTGCTATATCTAGAATTGACACCTGAAACAGATCATTTTTAACACACCTCTCCTTGTTATGACAAAATTAAGTTCAGTAATGAGCTTCAAATTAGCTGTTTTGTAGCAATAAACACCTTTAACAAACACCATATTTACATAGATGTTAATTTGAATAACTTCTGATATATTTGTAATGAGCCATTAGTGTTCAAGTTTGTATTGGGCTCAGTGCTTTTTCAACTTACATGATACCATGTATTTCTCCATCTAAGCAGCACATTTGAAATAAGCTGTGAAAACACAGTAACTGTTGGAAAAAAAAAAAAAAAACGAGTTACTTCAAATTTCTCATTCTGTTATTCTGGAGTTTTTGTGGAATTTTAAATGTGATTTAGAAACAAATCTAGATTCATAATCACTTAACTTAACCTCCAAGCAGAATACCTGATTTAAGAGGTGTTCAATAAGTATTTGTTTAAAAAAAATGTCTAGGGAGAAACCAAAATACTGTCTAAAGTATATTAAACTTTCATCTGTTGTTGCTATTGTTTAGTTGCTAAGTCATGTCTGACTCTTTTGAGACCCCGTGGAATATAGCCCACCAGGTTCCTTGGTCCATGGGATTTCCCAGGGAAGAATACTGGAATGAGTTGCAATTTCATTCCCCAGGGGATCTTCCTGTACCAGGGATCAAATCCATATCTCGTGCATTGGCAGGCAGATTCTTTCCCACTGAGCCACCAGGGAAGCCCAGTATTATTGATAATAGTCTAGTAGATAGAAACTAATACAATCATAGTCTTCAAGGTGCTAAAAAAAACTGACTTGGTAAACAGTTGGAGACAGAAGGAGAGAGAAAAATTGCTTGATAACCACAGAACAATTTTAGGGCTAATGTTTAATGTAGATCTGTGATGTGGATGTGTGATGTGAAAGATAAGCCTTGGTTTACTTTTTTGGTCTTGCTAAATGGACATGGGTTTGGGTGGACTCCAGGAGTTGGTGATGGACAGGGAGGCCTGGCGTGCTGCAGTTCAGGGGTTGCAAAGAGTCGGACATGACTGAGCAACTGAACTGAACTGAAATATAGTAAAGGAAAATGGGGGGTGGGAATCACAATTTTAAAAAATGATCAGTTTCTTGTCGTTTTTCTCTCCATTTACTCTTCTTGCTTTTGACCTACAGATATTTTGAAGAATATAAACATTTCTTGCTAAAAAGTTTAAAATCATAAATCTTTCAGTGCTCCACTTAAAAATTTTTTTGAGAAAAACCAACCTGTCTTTATCTCTGTGAAACTAAGATGTAGGCAATACTTTTTCTTCACCAGAATTCTATCAAGATATTATATCATTAAATTCTTTTATTTGTTTTTCTTCTTTTGTGACAACAATGACAATGAAGAATAATTGGGCCACATTAAGTTACTGGTGATATCTTGATCTCTACCAAGTAAAGATAAATAGATATGTAGTCAATATTTTAGTGACTACAAAACTAAGAACTGTACGGAAAAGATCTTAATGACCCAAATAATCACAACAGTATGATCACTCACCTAGAGCCAGACATCTTGGAGTACAAAATCTAGTGGGCCTCAGGAAGCATCAATACAAAGCTAGTGGAGGTGAGTTGACTCATTGGAAAAGACTCTGATGCTGGGAGGGATTGGGGGCAGGAGGAAAAGGGGACGACAGAGGATGAGATGGCTGGATGGCATCACCGACTCAATGGACGTGAGCTTGAGTGAACTCCGGGAGATGGTGATGGACAGGGAGGCCTGGCATGCTGCGATTCATAGGGTCACAAAGAGTCGGACACAACTGAGCGACTGAACTGAACTGAACTGAGTGGAGGTGATGGAATTCCAGCTGAGCTATTTCAAATCCTAAAAGATGATGCTGTGAAAGTGCTGCACTCAATATGCCAGCAAATTTAGGAAACTCAGCATTGGCTACAAGACTAGAAAAGGTCAGTTTTCATTCCAATCTCAAAGAAAGGCAATGCCAAAACTACCACACAACTGCGCTCATTTCACATGCTAGCAAAGTAATGGTCAAAATTCTAAGCTAGGTTTCAACAGTATGTGAAATGAGAACTTGCAAGTGTTCAAGCTGGATTTAGATAAGGCAGAGGTACCAGATATCAAAACACATAATTGCCAGTATGTAAGATACAGAGGTAAACCACAATGTACCATAATATGGAGCTGACATATATTTAAATTCAAGATAAAAAGAAATTAATGTGATAGCTTTCCATATTAAATGTTTATGTAATAAAATTAAGAATCTCATATGGTAAAGAGTAATTTTCAGAACAGTTAATAGATTTAAATGCATCTTTTGGGGGGCCTCATTTCTTCATTGCTTTCTAGTATTTTCCAGATAGGAACCCTTATGTCCACTCCTTGGGTCTTGCTAAAAAATCCAAATGACTTCTTAAAATTTATATCTGACCTGGATATTTCATGTTATCACTATTACTTATATATTTGTTGGAACATGTTCTATATTTGAAAATTTGTTGTATATATGTTCCATAAAATAAAGAAAAGAGACGCTTAAGTTTAGCAACTTTGGTAGTATTTGAAATGTGACTTACTTAAAAAAATGCTTTCATTTAAGCCCAAATACCTACAGTGACTAGGCAGTGAAGTGGGTAAGTACGAAAAAAAAACAGAAAGCAGAGACTATTAAATTGGAAATACTGTCCGTGTGAACAGGAATAAAATCTCTGTATTGCAGTTGAGATTTGCCATGTGGTAGCTTAACCCCAGCATTACCAACACTTTGAATTTTCAAAAAAGTCAGAAATCTAAATTCATATAATTTTTAAATGTCAATAATGAACTTTTTAGCATTCAAAACTATGTGGGATGACAAAATGGGAACCTGGAAATGACCCATCATCAGATCTTTGCCCACTAACCTATATTGGGTTAGCCAAAAAGTTAATTTGGGTTTTTCCATAACATGTTACAGGAAAACTCATATGAACTTCTTGGTCAACCAAAGAATTTATTCAAATGAGACTTAAAATGCTTAAAATAAAGCATAAAATAAAGTTCATGTCATACAATGTTCTTTAACTGAATCAGAGTGCTACACATCTCAGATGCTCAGATACAGTGTGAGCTATGAATCACAAAACTAATTCAGAATATAAATCTTATTCCTGTTATAAAATTATGCAAACTAATTGAGCAATATTACCTTACACATGTGCTAGGTTTGGGGTGGACTTATTTCAATTAGGCAAACACACAGTGCTCTGACAGGCAGAACATATTCTCAGAAGAAAAATACCAGGAAAAAGCCTGTATAAGCAATTCTGTTATGATCACAAACTGTTTCAAATCAACATCATCAATCTGTTTTAAATAAGCAATAAACAACTAATTAAATCCAGAATCATAACAGATTCAACAGTTAAAATTCTTACTGCCAAACCAGCTATTTTTTATCTAGAAATAAATCTTGAGTTGACATATACATAAGTTATAGCTTATAGGCTTCTATTATATACCCGCCTCCCTTTTATAAGGGCAATGATAACATCAATTAATTATTTCACAAATACAACAATTACAGGGTGGGTGCAACACAGTCAGAAGTCCTGTCAGCTTCATAGCTCAAAAAACACTCAGAAGCTTGGCTAGTGAAGCCCGCTGTATTGTCCAGTGCTGGTAACCTGCCTGTAGAGGTCCCTGGTATTTATTCTTTTACTTTGGACTGAAAAGTCTACTCGCATAGAGAGGTTGATATGACTGTTGACGGTTTTTAAATCAAAGTGTTAATATGCAAAGGAATTAACATTTCCCAAAGCTTCTGAAAATGCCTCCCTACTTCTAAAACTCCAGAACATCGCCAAACCTAACCTTCATATTACAGCACTTAACATAAATCTTGCTTTGTTTCAGATAACTTGTGTATGTGCTCCTCTCCACTGATTTGTACCAGGTACCTGAAAAGTGTTGATTCGGTCTTTTTTATCATTTATTGTTTACCCATAGAAGACCAACCCATCATAAATCCTTATGTAGATGTGTACAAATACTCAGTATATGTGTACAAATTAATCAAAATATGAAAATCTGGAGATTCAGAGATATGGATGCAAACCATCCTTTCCATGGTAGTTTATGTTTTCTGATTGGTACCCAAAACTGACTGCAGGTGTCACCCAATAATTGCATAAGGTATGCATCATTGTACTGTTAAATTATAAAAAGAGCTCTTGAGTTTCCCATTTGCCATGGAAGATATCTCTTAAGAATATGAGGATGAGACATACACATACATTACCCCTTTAACTACAATATGGAGAGTGTTAAGAGCAATTATCACATTATATGAAAATTACTAGTTATCTCTTCCCTAGAACACAAACTTCTTAGAATACTGATCATGCCACAATATCTTCACACTTTCAATGTTAAATATTAAATATAAAATTTGACCCCTAAGATATACTCATAACTGTTAATATAATAACAATCAATGATAAGCCAGTTTGAATAATAATGATGCCATCACCTTCATAATCATTTTCAATAAAATATATGGTAAAAGGACTTCCAGGTAGCCAAGAGAATGGTGGCTGCATATCCATATCTCTTCATGCATCCCATCAAAATTATACAGATCAACAATAAGAACAAATAAAAACATACAAATTCTATGATTTCAACAAAACTAGAAGACAGGACATAGTAAATTTCAGATTACCTAAAAATGGAAAAATAATTGCCAATTCCCATCAGAACTATTTCTTGGGCTCCTGCCACAATGTTTTCAGGGAGTTAGTGACATGTGGAAAAATGGTCCAAAAGAGAGAAAAGGGGTTTGAGATAAAATATACTTCCATGGAAGAAGAAAAAATCCAAACAAAACTGAAGAGCCTATTACATCAGAGCAATGACAAAAAGAAAAAAAAAATCACATAAAGAGTGACAGTAAAAATGTCAAAGTATGTAGCTCCAGAGGCCCATCCAGCCACAAAATTATTTTAAAAATTAAGTGTAACTATAATCATTAGCTTTGAAAGAACTCTGGAAAAAGTTAAAGATTTTCAGTTCAATTCAGTTCATTTCAGTCACTCAGTGTGTCCGACTCTTTGTGACCCCATGAATCACAGCACACCAGACCTCCCTATCCATCACCACCTCCCGGAGTTCACGCAAACTCACGTCCTTCAAGTCGGTGATGCCATCCAGCCATATCATCCTCTGTCATCCCCTTCTCCTCCTGCCCCCAATCCCTCCCAGCATCAGGGTATTTTCCAATGAGTCAACTCTTCACATGAGGTGGCCAAAGTACTGGAGTTTCAGCTTCAGCATCATTCCCTCCAAAGAAATCCCAGGGCTGATCTCCTTCAGAATGGACTGGTTGGATCTCCTTGCAGTTCAAGGGACTCTCAAGAGTTTTCTCCAACACCACAGTTCAAAAGCATTAATTTTTCGGCGCTCAGCTTTCTTCACAGTCCAACTCACATCCATACATGACTACTGGAAAAACCATAGCCTTGACTAGACGGACCTTTGTTGGCAAAGTAATGTCTCTGCTTTTTAGAAACCAAGCAAACCCTTACTCAAGAAAAATACAACTTCACAACTGTAAGAAAACATTGCAGCATTTTTACCCACTCTTGCCCTACCTACTTTCACTGTTCGGTTGCGGTCTTAAAATCAGCCCATGTTCTCAGTGGAGGATCTTGTTTCTGGGTTCTGGAGAAAACAGAGCAGAACTTATTTTCAGAGAATTGTGTTTGTATGTTCTAAGCTACAGGAGGAGCTAGCCCACGGCATTTATTTTTGTTTTGCTTAAATCAAAATAAACTTAGGGAAGAAAAGCTAGTGTGCAGAAAGTGAAAGTGAAGTCGCTCAGTCGTGTCCGACTCTTTGCGACCCCATGGACTGTAGCCTACCAGGCTCCTCCCTCCATGGGATTCTCCAGGCAAGAGTACTGGAGTGGGATGCCATCCAGGGGATCTTCCCGACCCAGGGATCGAACCTGGGTCTCCCGCATTCCCGGGCAGACGCTTTAACCTCTGAGCCACCAGGGAAGCCATTCCTAAAAACATTATAAAGGAAATTAATAATTGAGGCAAAAGATAGACAAGTGGAAAGCCTGGGAGGAAAAAATGGGGAGAGAGTTCTAAGGAAAGACTTCCATTCAGAAATGAGAGCATTCAAAACCACACGTGTTTACTGAGAAATTTAGAAAAGCATGTACGTGTGCAGGGAAAGATACACACTCAGAAAAGACTTGAGAAGACTCTAAGCTTTCACCTTCAGCTACTGCTGATGCTCAGGGTGAGCAGGAAGTTAAGGCTAAGTCAGAGTCATGAATGATCACCAAGCACTGAAGGAAAGCACTTTTTTTTTTTCCTCCTGGACTTCAAGGAAATCTGTGAAAACACTAGCTGAACACAAGCTAAAATAACAGAAAAACAGACTTTAGAGCTCATATGTGCCAAAAACTACATACTTTACAAAAATAGTTTAGAAAAACCACTAAACAAGTAAATATATGTAGCCCACAGCAAAAAACATAAACAAACCTTGTGAAAAGGGGGAAGAATCTGATTTCCAGAGTTATTACATCCAAAATATGATTGCTGTATAGGCAACAAATAGATGCCAAAATATATTTTTAAAATCTGACTAAAAAGACATTAAAAGGTTAAATTAAAAAACAGAGAAACAGGGCATAAAATATATAATTATAAAGGCAATTGCTAGGGAAAATGTATAACTTTCTTAAATGCAAAAATATCATTTTTTTCAAATAGGTTAAAATCTTCATATCAAAGTACAACTCAAAACAAAATTTTAAGTGTTATCATCTAAAGTCACAATTCACAATTAAGTTGAAAAAGTTGTGACTATACATCAAATAGCATAAAAACAACTTTAAAAAATAGAAACTATTGAAGACACAAGAAAACATACACTAGTAAGATTTGAACATATTACTTTTAATACAAGAACAAAGTGCACAAAAATAAGCCTGAGTATAGAATACTTAAACAACATTAATAATGTAGACTATGTGTGTATGTATAAACTTTATACCTTAGCAGAGAAAAAATTTTTAATACAGGAAATAGTCATAAAATTACACATATTTTATTATAATCCGAAATATTGTCATGAAGAAAACACTACTGACTTCTATAAACTAGAAATATTACAAAACAAAATAAAATAAAAATTAATAACAATATTAAGAGCCTTTCTATATAGAAATTTGAAAGAACATATCAAACAACTCTTGCATGAAAGCCAATACAAACTAAAATGATAAGATTCAGCATCACTTTTGAGAACTTCTATGCATCATCATAACTTCACAACAACACTGAAAGCAGTTATCAGATGAAAATTTACAAGCAGAAACTCATGAATTAAAACAGAAAAATGAATTGGATGAACTGAATTCCCCAATTAAAACAATAAAGTAAAAAACTAATGAGTAAAAGTAATACTGATCACTGGAACTTTCAAGGGTCTATGCATATAAAATGTAATTTAAAAATAGGTTGTTTTATTTGCAACAATATGGATGAATGTCAAAAACATCAGGCTGCTTGAAAGAATCAAAAGACAGATAAAAGAGAACTCTAATCTACAGAAGTAGATAGTGCATCAGTGTTTATACAGAGATATGAATAATATGCTAATCTTTGGACTGAAAATTGTCTTATGATACACATATTTGTTTATATATGTTAAAAATGATGCAATACATATATATAAAAACTTGGTGGGAACCACAGATATAGTCAAAAGCTGGATATTTTTTTAATATATTTTACTCTTAGAAACTTTTTCTCCTAAACAAGTAGTCTAGTATGATATGAAGTCAATATATGATAAAAAAAAAAAAGTACTGAAAACTGATTATCAAACACTTTCCAAATGATTTACAATGGTGGTAGAACAGGCCCATGTTCCCCTAACTAGAATTTTCAGGCCAAATTTCAGAATTCAGAATTACTCAGACCTTAGAAAGATAATACACAGTAAAGCCCTCGTGTATGACACCTCCAGTGAGGTGTGAGGCAGTACCCCTTAATCAAACACATTAATATTCTGTGGTGAGTTTTATAGTTTCTGGTCTTACATTATAAAACTCCTAGAGGAGAACATAGGCAAAACACTCTCAGACATAAATCACAGCAGGATCCTCTATGATCCACCCCCCAGAACTCTGGAAATAAAAGCAAAAATAAACAAATGGGATCTAATTAAAATTAAAAGCTTCTGCACAACAAAGGAAAATATCAGCAAGGTGAAAAGACAGCCTTCTGAATGGGAGAAAATAATAGCAAATGAAGCAACTGACAAACAACTAATCTCAAAAATATACAAGCAACTTATGCAGCTCAATTCCAGAAAAATAAATGACCCAATCAAAAAATGGGCCAAAGAACTAAATAGACACATCTCCAAAGAAGACATACGGATGGCTAACAAACACATGAAAAGATGCTCAACATCACTCATTATTAGAGAAATGCAAATCAAAACCACAATGAGGTACCACTTCACACCAGTCAGAATGGCTGCGATCCAAAAATCTGCAAGCAATAAATGCTGGAGAGGGTGTGGAGAAAAGGGAACCCTCCTACACTGTTGGTGGGAATGCAAACTAGTACAGCCACTATGGAGAACAGTGTGGAGATTCCTTAAAAAATTGCAAATAGAACTCCCTTATGACCCAGCAATCCCACTGCTGGGCATACACACCGAGGAAACCAGAATTGAAAGAGACACATGTACCCCAATGTTCATCGCAGCACTGTTTATAATAGCCAGGACATGGAAACAACCTAGATGTCCATCAGCAGATGAATGGATAAGAAAGCTGTGGTACATATACACAATGGAGTATTACTCAGCCGTTAAAAAGAATTCATTTGAATCAGTTCTGATGAGATGGACGAAACTGGAGCCGATTATACAGAGTGAAGTAAGCCAGAAAGAAAAACACCAATACAGCATACTAACACATATATACGGAATTTAGAAAGATGGCAATGACGACCCTGTATGCAAGACAGGAAAAAGACGCAGCTGTCTATAACGGACTTTTGGACTCAGAGGGAGAGGGAGAGGGTGGGATGATATGGGAGAGTGGCATTCTATCATGTATACTATCATGTAAGAATTGAATCGCTAGTCTATGTCTGATGCAGGATACAGCATGCTTGGGGCTGGTGCATGGGGATGACCCACAGAGATGTTATGGGGAGGGAGGTGGGAGGGGGGTTCATGTTTGGGAACACATGTAAGAATTAAAGATTTTAAAATTAAAAAAAAATAAAAATTAAAAAAAAAAAAAAAAAAAAAAAAAAAAAAAAAAAAAAAAAAATATTCTGTGGTGAAATGTATAATCATTCAAATTGAGCAAAGTTTTTAAAAAAACAATTATGTTACCTCAGCTCAGTTGAAGCAGATTTTGCAGCCAAATGACTGAAAGGAAAACTTTTAGTTTTCTGAGATTTGGGATTTCAGAAGTGTAGATAAGGAAATCAGGAGCCTTATTTGCCCACAGCACTGGGCATATAGAAGATTTTTTTTTATGGACCTATTAACTAGGTGATTCCTGATAAAACAACTTCATCAAAACGTTCATGTGTGATATCACCCCCATTAAGTTCAGCAATTCAGCTAGGACACATGCACATTTCAAGACAAGAAAGGTCTGCTAAGACTAAGAAATGGGGCTGCTTCCCAACAGGTTGCCTCATTAGAAGATCTGTAATAGTATCTGAGTCTGGATTGGATTCTTGTTAGGATATTCAGTAGTTTGGTTTCAGTTCTTCCCAGATTCTCAAAATACAAAGAAAAAGAAATAAAAAGGATTTCATTAAAAAGGAGGAGGAGGAAAAAAAAGGTTCTCATTTATCCAAGTTCATTGGAAATTTGCAATTCAGCATTCATTGCTATAATAATGAAAATTTTATAAAAGCTTTATCTTGTCTTCTACACTTTTTAATGTTATTAATATAATTCAAAGACTGTATAAACTTTATCATTTCCAAAAAGCACACATCCAAATAATTTTCTAGATGTTATCAATTTGAAGAGTCTTCAGACAATGATTTTTTTAACAAAAGGTAACGCTAATTTTGCTTGTTGCTACTTTTGTTTGTGATCCTCTGAATTTACACTAATTATTTAAATGCTCATGTATTTAATTGATAGGGGAAATGAGTAGAATGCTTGGATTGAGGGAATGAAAGGTCTTATAATTATGCTGACAATTATTAGTAATTGCAACAATAATTCTGAATAAATTAATTTTACATGAACTGAAATCAATAAGGAAAACTACATACTGAGCCTGCAAACATTATTGTAATCAATTATTTCTTTCTCAGCAAATTTGTTTTTCATATCTGGCATACATATATCAAAATCTATGGATCTCTGAAGCCCAGAAATAAAGTGAAATAATCCAATGGGCAGTTCTAAAGTGAGAAGCACTTCTAAGTGGAAATCTCATCACTATCTCAAATTCCATATTCTCTTTGGCCAAAGTCACTTTTAGAGAGATAATCAATAAAGGGAGATAAATATTAAGAAGACTGTTATTTTCCAAATATTAAAAAATATTCCAGTTTCAAATGTCACACTTCTATTGATTCATCTTTATGAGATTTTTTTTACTATCACCTTCCTGTGTCCATTGGATTTGAAGAATTATCTGCAAACCTGCTATACACACAATCATCTGTCCTTACTTTCTGGGGTACAAAAATTAGCATTTAATATCAGGGTTAAGGAAAACTAGTAAATTTTAAATTTGACTATTCTTTGTCTAACTGATGTCTTAGAGGTCCAAGAGAGGGATTAACAGCTTAAAAAAAAAAAACAACACAGCAGTTGTTTTCAAAGCCTCTTGTTTTACCTACTATATCTGATAAGAGATTGAGGATGAAACCCTTCCCTTTAAATGGGTACTTCCAGAATAAGGTTTCAAATTCAGTGAGAGAATCATCACTCTCACTGACCAGGTTGAGAAGTGTTTCTTTATCATGCTCAAAGCTGAGAAACAAAGCTTATCTTTTCCCAAACCAAAATAAATCATTCGACGTCTAGTTTGACACTAATACAAAAGAAGTCAAGGGCCTCTTTGGGTTTGCTGAAGGGAAGAAGGGACATCTAGTTCTTGCAAGTGTCAGTTGCAAATGATTAATGAATCAACAGAAACTAACAGGAAGGGGAGTAAATCAACACAGGGTCAAGTGGTCCAGATGTCAAAAGGCCGGACAAATAGGTAATTTGTTGAGATGCTTATGAAGGATTTTCCCAGAGAAGGTCACAAAGTACTGTGACTGCAAATAAGAGCAATGGAAACTCTTCCACAGACCTACTGGGAAGAGCTGTCTGCAGACCCACTGGACACACACAGAAGCATCTGTCCTCACATGCCTGCTGATCTTCTTGGAGGAAGTGAGATGGCATCTTGAGAACACCTTCTCTCTACTTTAGTTTATTGGAGCAGATGAACAGATCTTCAAGTGCACAAAGTAAATATTCAGAGAAAGATGAGGGGAGCAGGAATGGGAGGAATCTCAGAAGTAGAAACAGAAAAACAGAATACGAACCCTCATAAAATAGAGTGAAGAATATAAGAAAATCTGGATCTTTGTTTATCAAAGATTCATAGTTAAAGCATCTGCCTGGCAATGCAGGAGATGCAAGAGATGTGGGTTCGATTCCCTAGATTGGGAAGATTCCCTGGGGTAGGAAATGGCAACTCACTCCAGTATTCTTGCCTAGGAAAATTCCTTGGACAGAGGAGCCTGGCGGAAAGAAGAGCTTGGCAGGATACAGTCCATGGGACTGCAAAAAGTCAGACATGACTGAGCACACACACATAGTTTGGCAGAAACGTTAATAAAAAAGCAACAGAATCATACTCTCTATTGAATATAAAGATGGATTGCGTAGGTCCCAACAGGCAAGAATCTGTTTCATACCCATAAGTGAAGTCTTTTTGAGGAAAAGAAAGATGACTATATACACACCAGTTGTTATTAACCACTATTATTGGTCCTAATGACCATGACTAATAGTAAAGGCTGCTGTTCTGCCCAGACAGAGCAAAGACTGTGTTAACGCTTACCAGCACACAGCCTGTGTGTTCATCTCAGAAGAGCGAAAAATACCTCCAGAAGCAACTAGGATTGGTCTTTAATGCAAAGGCACTTCATCTGGTCTCCACAAACACTATTTAGAAGTCAAAAATCAAATTTCACTACCTCCCACTCCCCCACCACACACAGATTATATCAATGAATCTATGTTCATTACTCAGAGTATCTGAGAGCTCACAGCAAATTCTCAAGTGGTTCTTAAAGGATTAATAACTACTTATATAATACCCTACCCATAAGGCCAGTGGAGAAGGAAACGGCAACCCACTCCAGTTTTCTTGCCTGGAGAGTCCCAGGGATGGAGGCACCTAGTGGGCTGCCATCTATGGGGTCACACAGAGTCAGACACGACTGAAGCAACTTAGTAACAGCAGCAGCAGCAGCATAAGGCCAGTAGTAGATAGAAGGGTACTAAAATGGAAATAGTAGTGACTATCCATTTAGTTAGCTAACCCAAGAAGAGGGCTTGTTTCATGGAACATGTGTATGTGTGTCTGTGTATACTTGAGAAAAGTAAAACAGAATCCAACATCCTGGTATTTATTTTTAATATGAATAATCCTATAATTCTTATCAATTTTACATCAGAATAAATAATTTTAGCAAGGGACAGGAAGACTGTCAAAGAAAACTGGGGAGAATTGTTAGGTAGCATATCTGCCAACTAATCAAAATGTATTTAAATTGAAATTTGAAGGGAAGAGAAAACTATTTTACAAGTTTATAAGCAGATACCAGACATGGCATCAGAAAAGACAAAACTGTGGTGACACAGAGGTAAGCAACTGTCCCTCAAATTTCACTGGTTTATATTAAAAATATAATAGATTAAATAATTTAGTAAGTAAGGAGTAAATATTTCACATATTCTGCTCCCTTTTCATTTCACTGGTGTATAGTGACCTAAATTACTCTAAAATCAAAGGTTTCCTTGTGAAATATTCATGTAAGATTCTTCTGTATAAGTGGATAATAACCCTTAGCACTGAAAAACTTCCTGGGTTTTAAAACTGCTTATAAAAATAGTATAGAACACATATGAGAAAGAAAGTAAAAGTATTAAAATTTTATTGTGTTTTTATCTTTTAAAAATAAAAAAAATCAAAATGGAAAAAGTAGGTACATTATTAAGTGATAACTGAAATTAAGCATAATATGGATAAGAAGATAATTAGCTTCTTTTTAGAAAAATAAAATCCAGGAGACAGAAAGAACTTATAGATGAGATTCATCATTTTTTGAATCTTCAAATTATGAAAACTTTTAAAAGAGGTATTATAACATCAAACACTGTTAAATACCTTGCTTTTCAGAAAGAAGAGAATATTAAATTCTGTACATGCCAATGGTTTACATTAGCATTGTTCCCTGGCCAGTGTTTAGAATAAGTTATTAAACAAATGGATGATGAGTACATAGAAAAGAAAGTGAAGTTACTAATGGCCATCATGGGTTCACTGGAAAAAGTCATGCCAAGTGAACAGTTTTCCTTTTAACAGCTTCTAGTGCCAACTGGGAGAGTGAGTTCTAAATCTTCAAGCAGATTCTGTAGGTGTTTTCCCTTGTGCTCCACCATATTTCTTCTCAGTGACTTTCAGTGAAGGCCTGAAAACTTAAGAAGAAAAATGTCTGACTAAATTGGAAACAGTAAGAGCAGTTATGGTAGCTGAGAGATTCAAAAGCACAAAAACTAAAACTGGGAGAACTTGAAACCAACATAAATAAGATTAAATTGTGACAAACTCAAAGTACTCCCCATAGGATGGGTCGCTGTCAGTTGCTTCTGGAAACTGAGAAGGATAGTATGCGTCTGAGCAGCACCTTGGCAGGGATACCTTCATTAATATCAGACTGCCAAGTCCTGGCTGGTTCGTATGCCTAAGTATTTGATGGGCTTATCAAGGGAGGATAAGATGCCTGGGAAAGACCTCAAGACAAATAGCTCTAACATGAGGACAAATTTTCAATCATTGACTTGCTTTTTAACTTCTCTTATCTTTTATACCAATGACCTCATTGCTTATCATGGAAAGGGTGCTATTAAAATGATTAGAACAAACCATGAAAAGGTTATTATGAATGATCATAGATAATATATTGAGAGATACAATCTAAATAAACTTGTCAAATTTGATTCCTTTGAGTTATGTTTTAAAATATTTTCATATATTCTCTTGATCCCAACATGCATTTTGAAGTCCACAGATCCCTCTAAAATTTCCAAGGAGAACATGTCTACTACCTGAGGTGTGAAGAAAGGATAAAATGAATAGATTTTCAAGGCAACAAATTCAATTGGGGTAAAATTAAACAAAAAACTAAAACAACACAGAAAATTGTGTCAGAAAGTGGGGAAGGTGGAAGGCCAAGCAAAAATATCTGGCTCAACTTGACTAAACTATGTTTTATTTCAAGTAAAATGAGAGTGTGGTCAATGCCCTGCAACACTTAGTTTCTACTCTTTAATGAGACTGTAAATTTCAATAAGAATAAAGATCACAATTTTATTGACCTGCTTCCAAACTTTCTACAGTTCTGAGCTTCCATAGTCCTCATGTCAAAATTACTTGATTTTTGTTTGTTCATTGAAGTATAACTGATTTACAATGTTGTGTTAATTTCAGGTGTAGAGCAAAGTGACTCAGTTTATATAAATAAATATGCATAATATATTGCAGCTCAGAAAATCAAAGACCAAATGCTTCTTATGTCATAATGACCACTCAAAGACTTATTTTACCTTTTTTTCCACTCTTCAGTAATTTGTGTAATAGTGATGTATCCAATAGAAAACCAGTATTTAACAATTCAAAAATATACATGAATGAGAAAAATGAAAAACAAAAGTAATAATTAAATTTAATTAGGTTGTGTGGAGTAAATTGATCATCTTGCTTCATGTACTGAATTATTTGATCCCAAGGAAATGGAGGCTCATTAAACGGTTCTCATCATACTTCTATCATGCCAACAGATACTATTCTCTCCATATCATGATTAATACCAAAATTTAAAAAAAAATAATCTGAGATAGAACTGGTAGTGAAACTCCAAACAAAATCAATTTATGGAGATTAACAAAAGAGATAAAATTTCACTTACAGATAACCATAATGAACTTGGAGTGACATACTCTTCCCCTGTTTAACATCTAGAGTATTTTATAGTTAGCAGTAGGAGAAAGTTACAATAGAAGAGACTAAGATATGGAGCTTTTTTCCCCTCAGGCTAGGTTTATAAATTTGGCATGAAGTTTCTTCTCTAGAGTTGGGTAAAGAGGTCAAACATAGCTATGTAACCCAGTCATTTCCGTCACTGTGTATATATCATTGTTTGGGTACAAACAATAACAACAAAAAATACACTGGCTACAATAAGTAAAATGTGGAAACAGTTGAAAGTGTATCAGAAGATTTCAGAAATCAAATAAAACGCTAGAAAAAAAATCACAGTTAGAAATAGGCAGGAACCAGAAAAAAACAGTGGTTTAGGGAGCAGGTAGTTCTCTGCAGTGTCTCAAAAGAATGAACCCCAAGTGTTTTCTGTCTTTATGTCCCTCAAATTCCAGGGAGAAAAGTCCCATGAATCTAGCTTAGTCCCATGGTTAGAAGGGTTAAGACAACCTGAGTCAATTATGTTAAACTGTATACCATGAGAAGACAAGTAATTCCTCTCTCCCAGACTTTGGGTTCTATGACTAAATGAATGAACATTGATTCATTCTAAAATGACAAAATCCACTACAACTACTAAAGTCTAAACCAGGTTTTAGTCAATACGAGCAATATTCATTTTACCATTCACCTTGTTTAAGAAATATCGAATTTGTTCTCAATCTTTGTTGAAGATGAAAGTACCTATTAATCATTCAAAGAAAGATTCATGTATCTTTATATGTGAATAAGTTAATGATTGCCCGAGAACCTAGCATTAGGGTGCTATCTAGGAAAAAGTAGTTACCAGCTCAAGAAATGAGACAATCTTACACTAATCTTTTATCTTGAATTTCTAACCATTAGGGACACAGGTCTCATATACAAACTTTTCTTATATAGACCACTGTGAGTTAGGTGGTAAGTGCTTAGACTTTATAATAGAAAAATGATGAGATTCACTATGAAATTTTAAAATGAAAGGCTAGTAATATGGCAGAAATCACTGAAGAAACTTTTCTAGCTTTCTTTAGGCCTTTACGGAGAAGGCAATGGCACCCCACTCTAGTACTCTTGCCTGGCAAATCCCATGGACAGAGGAGCCTGGAAAGCTGCGGCCATGGGATCGCTGAGGGTTAGACACGACTGAGTGACTTCACTTTCCCTTTTCACTTTCATGCATTGGAGAAGGAAATGGCAACCCACTCCAGTGTTCTTGCCTGGAGAATCCCAGGGACGGGGGAGCCTGGTGGGCTGCCGTCTATGGGGTTGCACAGAGTCGGACATGACTAAAGTGACTTAGCAGTTAGGCCTTTACCTGCATTTAGTAGGTAGCTGTTTTCTTCCCAGGAGGTGGTAGAACCAGCAATGCTGTATGATACAGTAGCAGGAACGGTTAATTGTCTTCCAAGATAATGTTTTCCTTTACCTCTGTAGTAATACAGCAAAGCAACAGTCAACTGGAATAGACTATGATTCTCAGTCTTCTTTGTAAAGGTCATGTATCTAAGTTTCGGCAAATGAGAAAAAGCACTTTCTCAAGTGCTTTTCTCAAACCCTCTTGAAAGACTTTAGCAAATTCTCTTTATCTTTTTTTCTGTGACACTTCTTTCCTGCTAGATGGAAGATGAATTTGAAGGTCGAAGCTGGAACATCAACATTGGACTATGAGGTAATTTTGAGAATGAAGCCTTTCATGTTGTTGTTGTTCAGTTGCTCAGTCATGTCCGACTCTTTGAGACCCCATGGACTGCAGCACGCCAGGCTTCCCTGTCCTTCACCATCTCCCAGAGCTTGCTCAAACTCATGCCCGTTGAGTCAGTGATGCCCTCCAACCATCTCATCCTCTGCCATTCCCTTCTCCTCCCTCCTTCAACCTTTCCCAGCATCAGGGTTTTTTCCAGTGATCAGATCTTCACATCAGGGGGCCAAAGTATCTGAGCTTCAGCATCAGTCCTTCCAGTGAATATTCAGGACTGATTTCCTTTAGGATTGATTGGTTATATCTCCTTGCAGTCCAAAGGACTCTCAAGGGTCTTCTCCAACACCATAGTTCAAAAGCATCATTAGAGCCCCTTTACGAGGTCATACTGAAATAGTGCCCGGGCCTGAAATCGGACTGAAGCCTTTTCCTCGCCTGCTGCCTCCCGCCGCTTCTAGACTATGCTGCTGCTGCTGCTGTGGCCCCCTACAAAGTGAGCGAGCTTCGAGCCTTCGTGGAAATGTGTATGCAGGACCAGAGCGTTCTGTACACCAAGGAAATGTGCTTCCTGAGGGAGTGGGTGGAGAGCATGGGGAGTAAAATAGCACCTGCTTCTCCTAAATCTAAATCGGAAGAAAATACCAAAGAAGAGAAAACAGATGGTAAGAAGCTGGAGGAAAACATAAAGACAGAGGAACCAAGTGAGGAAAGTGATCTAGAAATTGACAATGAAGGTATGATTGAACCAGACACTGATGCACCTCAAGAAATGGGAGAAGAAAATGTAGAGATAACTGAGGAGATGATGGATCAGGCAAATGATAAATATGTGGCTGTCATTAATGCCGTAAATGATGGTGAACTACAGAAAGCCATTGACATGTTCACAGATGCCATCAAGCTAAATCCTCGTTTAGCTATTCTGTATGCCAAGAGAGCCAGTGTCTTCATCAAGTTACAGAAGCCAAATGCTGCCATCCGAGACTGACAGCGCTATTGAAATAAATCCTGATTCAGCTCAGCCATATACAAGTGGGAAGGGAAAGCACACAGACTTCTGGGCTACTGGGAAGAAGTTGCCCATGATCTTGCCCTTGCCTTTAAGCTGGATTATGATAAAGATGCTAGTGCAATGCTGAAGGAAGTTCAACGAAGTGTCCAGAAAATTGCTGAAAAACAGAAAAAGTATGAGCAAAAACATGAAGAGCAAGAGATCAAAGAAAGAATAGAAAGGGTTAAGAGGGGTTGGGAAGAACATGAGAGAGCCTAGAGGGAGGAAGAAGCCAGAAGACAATCAGGATCTCAGTCTGGCTCTTTTCCAGGTGGCTTTCCTGGGGGAATGCCTGGTAATTTTCCTGGAGGAATGCCTGGAATGGAAATGGGAATGCCTGGAATGCTAGGAATGGCTAGGCTCAATGAAATTCTTAGTGATCCAAAGGTCCTTGCAGCCATGCAGGATTCAGAAGTTATGGTGGCCTTCCAAGATGCGGTCCAGAACCTGGCAAATATGTCAAAATAACAGCAACCCAAAGTTTATGAATTGTCAGCCAAATTTGGAGGTCAAGCACAATGCCCTTCTGACATAAAGCCCCTGATGGAGGAAAAGCAACTTAGATCACCTAATGGATGTTGCAATAATACAAACCAATGTATCTCTGACCTTCTCATGAAGAAAGCTGGGGTGCTTTGAAGATAATCCCTACCCCTTTCTCCCAAATTCAGCTGAACACATTTTACAGTGGTTTGCCATTAGGGTATTCATTCAGATAATGTTTTCCTACTAGAAATTAAAAACTTTAAGCAATTTTAAAACCTTACAAATACTTAAAATTAAAAAGATGTATTAACCCCTACATTTTTCTTTACTAATCATTTTGATTTTTTCCTTTGAATTAATTAGGCAAGGAAGATACATTAGTGTGGAAGATTTACTGTTCCAAGTTTGAGTGAAATAAATCCATGGGAAATAAATGGGGAAACAGTGGAAACAGTGTCAGACTTTATTTTGGGGGGCTCCAAAACCACTGCAGATGGTGACTGCAGCCATGAAATTAAAAGACGCTTACTCCTTGGAAGGAAAGTTATGACCAACCTAGATAGCATATTCAAAAGCAGAGACATTACTCTGCCGACTAAGGTCCGTCTAGTCAAGGCTATGGTTTTTCCAGTAGTCATGTATGGATGTGAGAGTTGGACTGTGAAGAAGGCAGAGCGCCAAAGAATTGATGCTTTTGAACTGTGGTGTTGGAGAAGACTCTTGAGAGTCCCTTGGACTGCAAGGAGATCCAACCAGTCCATTCTGAAGATCAACCCTGGGATTTCTTTGGAAGGAATGATGCTAAAGCTGAAACTCCAGTACTTTGGCCACCTCATGTGAAGAGTTGACTCATTGGAAAAGACTTTGATGCTGGGAGGGACTGAGGGCAGGAGGAGAAGGGGACGACCGAGGATGAGATGGCTGGATGGCATCACTGACTCGATGGACGCGACTCTGAGTGAACTCCGGGAGTTGGTGATGGACAGGGAGGCGTGGCCTGCTGCGATTCATGGGGTCGCAAAGAGTCGGACACAACTGAGCGACTGAACTGAACTGAAAGATTTGTTAGTGGGAGGCAAATACAACATTTAAATAGATAAAATTTGAATTGGACATATGGTTACTGAGGCATTTTGATTTGTCTTTTTAATTGCTTTGTTATTACTATTTTAAATGATTTGCTTCTATGAACTCTTGGCACCACCAATATTGCAGTAGGACCCGGGTAGGGACTGGAAGTCCTTGGCAGGACAGCAGCCATCTTAATACATTTCGTATCACATGTCCCTTTGTGCACACGCAGTTAAATCTTACACTGTGGTGAAGGGATGGCTTTTATAATGCTGCAGTAAAACTGAATTACTTAGCTCTGTCCTTGTCTGATACCTAAAATAAATGTTTTATATTTCCACATGGGGGGAAAAAAAGCATCATGAGAGAATAAACCTGAGCCTCTAAAAATTCTATGAAGCAGAAATCTTAATGTATTTCTATCTTGTTTAAGTCAGTGTTATTGTTGTTAGGATTACCTATAAGTAACAGAGATACTAAGCAAATAACAACCACCCCATCATTGTATGTGAACACATGATTCAGACTGGCCCTTTATAGTGTTCCCTATCCCCACAGTGCTTAGAATTCTCCAAGTCAGGCTTCAACAGTACATGAACTGTGAACTTCCAGATGTTAAAGTTGGATTTAGAAAAGGCAGAGGAACCAGAGATCAAATTGCTAACATCCACTGGATCATTGAAAAAGTGAGAGAGTTCCAGAAAAACATCTCCTTCTGCTTTATTGACTACACCAAAGCCTTTGACTGTGTGGATCACAACAAGCTGTGGAAAATTCTTCAAGAGATGGGAATACCAGACCACCTGATCCGCCTCCCGAGAAATCTGTATGCAGGTCAAGAAGCAATGGTTAAAACTGGGCATGGAACAACAGACTGGTTCCAAATTGGGAAAGGGGTACATCAAGGCTGCATATTGTCACCCTGCATATTTAACTTATATGTGGAGTATATCATGAGAAATGCCAGGCTGGATGAAGCACAAGCTGAAATCAAGATTGCCGGGAGAAATATCAATAACCTCAGATATGCAGATGATGCCACCCTTATGGCAGAAAGTGATGAAGAACTAAAGAGCCTCTTGATGAAAGTAAAAGAAGAGAGTGAAAAAGTTGGCTTAAAATTTAACATTCCAAAAACTAAGATATGGCATCTAGTCCAATCACTTCATGACAAATAAATGGGTAAACAATAGAAACAGAGAGAGACTTTATTTTTTTGAGCTCCAAAATCACTGTAGATGGTGACTGCAGCCATGAAATTAAAAGACACTTGCTCCTTGGAAGAAAAGCTTTGAACAACCTAGACTGCATATTAAAAAGCAGAGACATTATTTTGCCAACAAAGGACCGTCTAGTCAAGGCTATGGTTTTTCCTGTAGTCATGTATGGATGTGAGAGTTGGACTGTGAAGAAAGCTGAGCACCGAAGAATTGATGCTTTTGAACTGTGGTGTTGGAGAAGACTCTTGAGAGTCCCTTGGACTACAAGGAGATCCAACGAAACCAGTCCTGAATATTCCTTGGAAGGACTGATGCTGAAGCTCCAATATTTTGGCCACCTGATGTGAAGAACCGACTCACTAGAAAAGACCTTGATTCTGGGAAAGATTGAAGGAGGGATGAGAAGGGAATGACAGAGGTTGAGATGGTTGGTTGGTATCACTGACTCAGTGGACATGAGTTTGATTCAGCTCCAGGATTTGGTGATGGACAGGGAAACCTGGCATGCTGCAGTCCATGGGGTCACAAAGAGTGGTACAAAACTGAGCAACTGAACTGATCAACACAGTGGCGGCTGGCTTAGCAACAAGCACAAACTCTAAGTTGGATCAATCTGGGGGCTTCACAGAGACTTAATCAATATAAATGTCTTTCCTTTGGGCTGCTAGTCTGAATGATGTAAGTATAGCAATGGTTGCAACCTCTTAATGTCTCCTACCACATGGAGACCGTTTCCATAGTAAAAGAGAATGTGGAAGGAACACAAAGGAAAACAAAGATAGAAAAAAGGAGTAGAAGAGACAGAAAAATATTTGACATTATGTAACTTTATGATACCAACTGTGCCCATAGATTCACCAGTTCCTTACAGTACTCATTTGGTGGTGAGGGAGAAGTTGACAGAATTAAGGTCCTTGAGTTGAGTTTCTGTTACTTAATCCTATAAGAAATCTGACTTAACAAGTCACTTTTTAGAAAATGGCCATTCCAGAAGATTAATTGTTTCAGGTGTCATACACACTTCCAATCCTCTTGATTTTTGTAGATGTTTTTACTACCTAAGTTACAATGGGGAAAAAAAAAGAGAATCCATCACATGAAATTTCCTTTAACTTTTCAGACCACCCTAATAATAGTGTGTGATAAAACCTGTTCTATCCACCATTATCCTTCTCTCCTTTGGTACTATGATTGGGAAATCTGCCCAACTTTCTTTCCCAAACTAATGTTCAGCCTCATCTTTCATTAATTTCTTCTCTCAACAAGCACTGAGCATTTGTTACTATGCACTGGGCACCAAGTTTAACTCTGGAAACATAAGGGTGACTAATACTCAGCACTTGTGCTATTCTGTGCTTAGTTGCTCAGTTGTGTTGGACTCTGTGACTCTATGGACTGTAGTCTTCCAGGCGCCTCCATCCATGGGGACCCTCCAGACAAGAATACTGGAGTGGGTTGCCATGCCTTCCTCCAGTGGATCTTCCCAACCCAGGGATTGAACCCATGTCTCCCACATTGCAAGTGAATTTTTCACTGTCTAAGTCACCTCTTAAGAAACTCACAACCTAGAAGAGTACACGGACATATAAATGGACAATTGATTGTTATTGTATTAAATGAGTAAAAACATGCATAGAGCTTTGGGGAAGGAAGGAAAGCAGTTCTCTAACCAAGCATGCAAGCAAAGGAAGAAGGAATGAGAAATAATATCTGGGAAAATCTAAGAGAAGAGAGACACTCTAACTATAAGAGTTGGTAGGAGTCAGGCAAATAGGGAGAAAATACTCCAGTCAGAGGAACCCACCATAGAGGACACAGAGATTAACAGCAGCATGGTATGTGCAGTAAGCCACAGTTCTGAGTTGGTGACAAAGTAAAGCCAAATGAGAAAGCCAAGAAATAGAGTTCTTATGGTCATTGTAAAAGGTTTAACAGAGGGTCCAACCTGGAAAGTGGAATTATTGGAACATTTTAAGCAAAAGAGTGACATTATAAAATTTATATTTTATAAGCTTACTCTGGATGCTCACAAAGATTGTAGAGGGGTATGAGATGAGACAGAGAAATCAGCTAAGAGAATATTTCTGGAATCCAAGGGATGAACAATGCGGTTTGCAAAAGGGTGAAAGTGGTAAGAAATATTTCAAAGATAGAGCTAACAGGATTTTATCAAGGAGTTAGAAATGGACAAGAGAGGAAACTAGAATGGTACCAACAGTTTTGGCCTGAGCAACTGAGGAAATAGAAATGCAGAGTATCAGGATGAAAAAGATTGGAAGAGAAACAGTTTCTAGAAGAAAATAAGGACATTATGTATGATCACAGAATGATAGAGATGAAAATTAAACATTCATATAGAAGTCTGGGCTAAGAGGATTAATCAGGATTGAAGATAAATTTAGAATGAAGTAGTATTATGCTAAAGCTGAAACTCCAGTACTTTGGCCACCTCATGCGAAGAGTTGACTCATTGGAAAAGACTCTGATGCTGGGAGGGATTGGGGGCAGGAGGAGAAGGGGACAACAGAGGATGAGATGGCTGGATGGCATCATGGACTCAATGGACATGAGTCTGAGTGAACTCTGGGAGTTGGTAATGGACAGGGAGGCCTGGTATGCTGCAGTTCATGGGGTCGCAAAGAGTCGGACACAACTGAGAAACTGAACTGAACTGAACTGAGTACATATATATTATCTCAAGATAGGAGGCTGTGTAAGACGACTCAGAGAACAGACTATAACCAGAAGGGATCTGAAAACTCTAAGATGTTTCAATATTCAGGGGCCTTTACAAGATGAGGATTCAGCAAAGGAAAGAGAGGAAAGAACTGCCAATGAGATTCAAAGATATCAGAAAGGAATATATGAGAATGTTTCTAGAAGGAAGAAGTAACCAAATGCTACTGAGCACTTCATTTTCAAATTTAGGGTTAGAAAACGTTTCCAGCAATATCATTCTGTCACCATTCTGTGCATCCCCCGACTCCAAACTTAACCCTTATTCTGTCTCCATTGTAGTCCTGCCACCTGACAACTAGTTCTTGCCTAGCAGCTAGGAAAGTGGCCCTTCTAAGTTTTAGCATCTCTTCCCAAAGATAGGGTAACCTAATCATATTTAATATGTATCAGGGGGCAATAGTTTAATAGTGCATAAGACAGCAGAAGCCAAGAAAAACAGACTCAAAAAGCAATTACCTTGGACATAAAATTAGAAGTTTTTTAAATTGGGTGAAAAATGTGGCAATCCTTTATGCTTTTCTAATTTTCTTGCTTCAACAATTCACTGAGGCAGCATTACATACAGCTCAGGGATTACCCCAATTTGAGAGCTTCAGTTCTTTCCATTTGGAAAGTGATTCTGATGGATAGTATTAATATTATAGTACTGCATCAGAAAAGCTATCAAATATTCATTTTTAAGTAATTGTAACACCAATTTTCATTACCTAGAATGATAGCAGAGATCACCTAGGACAGTATTGGCAATTTCACAAATAAATCCTAAGGTGGATCTAAAGTTTTGTTGATTTAACTTGAAAGCAAAGACCAGGTCATCATGTCAGTTAAAGAAGTGGCTTTTAATGTATTGTTCCTGGACCAGAAGCAGCAGCAGCCCCTGGAAATTGCTGGAAATACACATTCTCAGGTCCCAATGCAAATCTACTGAATTAGATACTCTGGGGGTAGAGGCCAGCAATAGTGCTTTAACAATCTCCCCAGGTGATTCCAGCAAATAGAGTTTGATAAACGCTGGGTTAAAGGATGAGAAAGGGAGACAGCAAGGAATAGAGAAAAGGAGGACGAGGAAGAAAAGAGTAGGGAGGAGAGAGACAAAGGAAAAAAAGAAGAGAGGTGGGAGAGAAAGAAAAGGTGAGGGCACAACAAGGGGACGAGGGCTAGGGAAACTGAGTGGAAGGCTGAGAGGAAAGATGGGAGGGACATAGGAGTGTGAGAGGAAGGGAGAACCACAGGTGTCCTTTGATGGATATCTAGGGCTTTCCTGGTAGCTTAGATGGTAAAGAATCTGCCTGCAGTGCAGGAGACCAGGGTTCTATCCCTGGGTCAGGAAGATTCCCTGGAGAAAGAAATGGCTACCCACTTCAGTATTCTTGCCTGTAGAATTCCATGCACAGAGGAGCCTGGTGGGCTACAGTCCATTGAGTCACTAAGAGTCAGACACACCTGAGCAACTAACACTTTTCAGCTTCACATGAGTACTTACACGTATATGATCAACAATTTTGTTCTTGTTCAGTCACTAAACCATGTTGAACTCTTTTGTGACCCCCAAAGATTGTGGCCTCCCAAGCTCCTCTGTCCATGGGATTTCCCAGACTAGAATACTGGAGTGGGTTATCACTTCCTCCTCTAGGGAATCTTCCTGACTCAGGAATCAAACCCACATCTCCTGCATTGGCAGGTGTATTCTTTACCACTGAGCCACCTTTGAGATGGTATTTTGAAGTTAATAATAATTACCTCACAATATTATAAGAATTCATCTGAGAAAATTAAAGTAAAATGCATTTCTGGCACCTAATATGGGTAATATCTGTATAAAATTACTAATCCCCAAACAGCTTAATATTAGCTCACAGCCCCTTCAAAATCCTAATTTTCCTCCTTTATTAACTATTATTTATTTTCTCCAAGGTACATCTGTCTTAGGAGACCTATTCTCCATCTAACTTGCCTCTTGGCTTACTTTAATTTTGCTTTCATTCTAAATCCTTCATTACTTTCTTGAAACCCCCTTTATTGCCTATGTTCAAACTCATCCAGCTGATTTTCAACTAATAAAAAAGTTGAAAAAGATGCCATCTGGGGAGTGGTGAGACTTAGACGGCCATGTAAAGTCCACTGCTGTAACATCTTGGCAAAGAACCATAGATAAGATTAATGTTTGTTCACATGGAGACAGGAACACTTTCCATTTAGAGCCAGAGAGAAGCAGAGTCAAATTGTTTTTAGTATCATTTGACTTCCTTATGGAGACCTAAGATTTCCTGGAGTTTTATTATCAGCAGAAAGTACCTGAGAGGCCAACTAATTCCAAAGATTCAGCTCTTCTTCATTGTTTAATAAAAATCATAAAATCCACCTGGCTAGGAAATTTAAAGCTAAAAAAACAACTAATTAAACTTAATTGGGTCAGTCTGGGCAGGCTGATTAGTCTGATTGGCCTCGGGAGAATCTGATCATGGATTCACCAAGAGAAACTTGGCAAAGGAAAGCTTGAAATCAGGACAGGTGCTATATTTCTGTCTGACTGGAGATGTAATTTTTAGTGAGAAATACACAAAAGAGGTTAAAGAGGAAACAGGGTATTGGGGAAAGGCACAATCAACTATAAGCAAGTCATTTCAGGCCCATCCTAATTTTTCAGAGTGAAGCAGAGGGAATTATTATAATAAGGTCACAGGCTTATATTATAGGCCCTGGATTTCTTTTACCTGAATTAATCAAATACATTTTATCAGGTTTTATTTGTTGATATTTTGTTGGGGCTTTTATTTTTTCTTTTGCAAATGCTTTCTTGCTGGCAACCCAGAAGAGGAACTAAAGAAAGCCGTGTAGAACGACCATTAATGATGGTCATATTTGTCTGAGGAACCCAGACCACTATACAGTAGGAATGTCAATTCCTAGAATTTGAGTACAATCTTATCCCACCAGCATATATGCTTATGATAATTATTTACTTGGAACCTCTTCTTTTGAATGTAGTATTACTCTGGTTAATTAATATTGATTTTGATTACATCAAGATAAAAATGTTTCAGCATATAAAAATGATTTTTGCACTTAGAAAACCACTTTGGAATTTCAGTCTTACCTTATAGAAGAACTCCAAGGATTCAATGTTTTATTTAAAGTTATATAGATCCATGCTTCTCAAACTGACCCATGGAACTCCTGCACTTAACTCATTAGAAATATGGCTTAAAAATATAAATTTCTAAGCCCTAACCCAGGCTACCAAATCAGAGTTTCTTATATTAGTTTCAGGGAAATGTTCTTTTTGTTTGTTTGTTTTCCAGTGCTTCCAGGTGGCTATGATTCACTCTAAAACCTGAGAAATGTACTTCCTGATTATGAGATAAGAAATGCCGGGCTGAGTAGCAAAGTAGTAAAGGGTGCCAGCTCCATCATACTATAAGCGGCATAATTTACCTTAAGTAAGTCATTTTAGTACCTTGTACCTTGTTCCTAAAATGAAAATACTAAGAGTCCTTATCCCAAAGTATTATGGCAAAGATTAGCACATGGCAAGTGTTTAGTACATTGCCTTGGCTCTCACTGTTGTTATTAAAAAGAAGGTTACCTGGGTAAAAATGGTAGACCAAACAAATAAAGTGTCTCAATGATTCCATGAAGTGATCCTGTCTTACTCTTGCACGTTCAGTTCCTGCACTATGCTAGACACTCTTTATTAAAAGCTAATTTTTATGGTTGTTGGACCCTCTTTTTTGTCTTTTACTGTTATTCCTAACACTATGAATCTCTTGAAAGAAAATAAAGCAACAGAGAAGGAAACTTTCTAAGACACAAGGATAACACGAGAGATCCAGGTTTAAAGAGACGTGGCAGGGATATCCACACATGACCATAGGAGGAAATAGCTGTAGATCTTATGACCCGCAATTACCCAACATAAAGGGTGATGGCCCAGAGAAAAAGAGCCTAGAGAAAAAAAGAAACTCAGACACAAACCACATTATTTAAAAAATTAGTTATGTGTCTTATGGAGTATGTTTCTCATCACTCTGAGATATGTACATTTTTCATCAAAAAATAACAACAAAAGAAGATAATGAGATGCATACCATGGAAAAGCCACAACCAAGTTATCTGTGCTTCATCAACCATAGTTTTTATGCTGTTCCTATAGATTGATATGCGTGATTTCATTTACTTTAATTCTCAGAAAACCGTGCAAGGAAGATAGTCTTTTTCACAGGGAAGGAAAATAAGTTTAGAGAGATTAAGTAGCCTGCCTAGGGTGGCACTCTGCATTCAGCTCTTGGCTGATTGTTTCTGGCCCCAAATCCTGTTCTTCATCACTTGACCTGAGCAGTAGATACACAGCAGCCTGCTGGGTGCCCAACATTACTAGCAGCTGAGGACACAGCCCCAGCTTGTCCTCCGGGACCTTTCAGTCTAGCAGGAAAGCCAGACAATGACTACATTCTGAGCAGCATTACAAGTGGACCATGGGAGACATAGGGAGTTCTAAGAGCATATATCATGGAGACCAGTTTTACTGAGAGGATGTGGAAAGGCCTCCTCAGGGAAGGGCCATTTAACCCGAGAGATGAACTGTGAGTAGGGTCAGTAAAGGATAGGGAAATAACGTATTGGTAATGGAGGGAGCAGCGTGTATGAAAACACCCAAGCTACACTGAAGGAAAACAATATCCAGGAAGGCTGGAGCACCAAAAGCAAGAGCTGAAAAGAGACTAAAGAAAAAATAATGGGAAGTCTTACAGGTTATGTAAGGTTCTGAGAATTCATCCTAAAATCAAATAATAATAATACTTTAAATTAAAAATTCAATAAAGAGATTAAGTAGTTGAAAGACATGTGCAGATTTTCTGATTTATGAGGCTCTCCCACATCAGTGACTGGCACAGAAGATTCTACACACTATGCCCAATGTGTGTTTGAGCATCAGATCCATGGCTCTCAATACTGTACTCTTGCCAGTTAAACTGATGCACCACAAATACAATAAATACTATAAATACACTGCAATTTCTACTAAACTATAGCTCTAAGCACCATCTCTTATCTTGATTTCAAGATGTACATCATCTGTTTCTCTCTTGGCTTATTGTCTGCAGCTGTGTAATAATGACACCCCAAGCACCCGTTAGAGTCAATTTTATTGGTAACTTCTGCTTACTTAGGAAGACTATCATTAATCAGCCTCTGGCAATCAAAGCCAACCACAGCCTCTGCTCTAACATATACCTGCAGTCTACCAAGTACTAGAACTATGAGGAGAGACAGAGCAATTAAAAACAAACAAACAAAAAACTCTGTATAGAGAAATGGCCCTTTTGTGTCTCATTGATAAGTCACTGGCTACCTTAGTTTTTAGTTGGAGTCACTGCTGATTGTAGAATGAAATTCACTGTGTTCATCTTGACTAATATCTTAGCCTTGAATGCTCCTCACACTTTCTAAACTTTAAAAAAAAAAATTCATTTAGCTGATTAACTGAAGATTTTAGAAGGTGTGTGAGTCAATAGCTGAGCTGATTTTATTCCTCTTTTCTTTTGATTTGCTACTGAACTGTAAAGCAAGATTACAAAGTCCTTCCTTTTGTCCCCTTGCTGTTCTTGTTCTTATCTCATGTATACATTTGTCTCCTAAAATCCTCCCCCTGGCTAACCCAATCCTGCTTCTTCACACCTTTCCTCTCCCAAAGTTCTCACTTTCAACATTGAGTTTGGAACTAACAGTTTGCAAGGATGAACCTTACTCCTCGGAGGCTGAAGCCACAGAATGTAAAGGAGAAATGGAAAATAAATAATTTATGTTGTAGTCTGATGTTGTGATTCTCATCAGAGCCTGCAGAACAAATACAGGAAGATTGGGGTGCTACCTGGATTCTGCATCAGGAAGGCTTGGAAGGAAGATGTTGATCCTGCTCTTCTCCGTGAACTGACTGTTCAACTAGTAACTCGCCACTGACTTGCCTAAAATTAAATATAACCTTGAAGACTGGCAAGTGTTAAGTATTCTTTCAAAATGTTCCTAGTATAGAAATTTAGTGGACACATCCTAAGGTGACCCCAGTGAGACATGCCCTTATGAAATTACCTCCCTTGGAGCAGGGATGGAACCTGCTAGAGCTTCTAAATGATAGATTATGGCAAAAATGATAAGATATCAAGCCTTTGATTAAGCTGGTTTTTATAGCAAATGTGATGCAATGTCTCCCCTATGAATATTACATAAGATTCTGGCTTAGAAGACTGGAGAGAGAAATTCTCCTGTTGGCCTAAATGTAAGGCTGCCATATTGTAAGATGGCCCATCAAGAAGCTCACGTTGTATTGAAGTAGAGGGCCTCTGGTAGCTGAGAACAGCCAACAGCAAGCAATAAAACAGGGACCTCAGTTTCACAACTGCAAGGAGATAAACTGACAGCAACCACAGAGAGCTGAGAAGCAGGACTTCCTCCAGTCAAAGCTCTGATGAACCTACAGCTTGGCTGGTACTGAGAGAGCGGACTGTGAGATCCCAGAGGAACCATTTCTAGCAAAGCTGAGCCTGTGCTCCTTCCCGACAGACACTGTGAGATGATTAGCTGGGTGTTTCCCACCCCCTCCCCCATTTTCCTTTAATACTTGAGTAATATTTCATTATCTTCTTACAACTAGTTTTCTGTTGCAAAAATTGTGACTTAAAACTGATTTGGAGTTTTTCGTAGGTGATCCCCCCTTGTTCTACTGTAGTTGTTAGAATTTTCATTTTGTCTTAACAAAATTGGGATTTATATGGATGGCACAATCTCAAGAAAGCACAGGTACAGATGTTTCTGAAATGGCACAATCGGAGCTCTGTTGACCCTATCACTGGTGAAATAACCATAACCGGTGAATATTAGTGACATTAAAAAAAAAAAATAAGTCTCTGGATATTGCCCTAAGGACATAAGCAAATGGAGAAACACCTAAAATATATGCAGCCTTGGTAAGAACACAAAGTTTGTGTTATTTTAACCCTCTACTTTCCTCCCCCCAGCTCACTATGACTGTGACCTTAACTCCACCTCAGGTTCAACCAAGAACCCAGGGATCTCTTCCCCTGGGGTCACACCATCTTCCCCTGGCAGGGCAGGCTGCCAGGGCATTTCATGCTCCAGCTCTGTGCTACAGAAGCCATATTCCAGGCAAGTGTGGCTGAGTGATCCAATGATCCCTTCTTCCACCCATCTCTCATTGAAATGGTGGAAGCAGACTTCTCAGTGCATCAGATTAAAAATACTGGTTCCTGATTGGTTCATCTCTATTGGCTTGTAGATAAGATAAAGTTTCCACATGTGAAGAGGCAAGCCAAGGCCAGAAGCTAATGGCACACCCAATGGCCCACTTGTGAGAAAGGAATGTCATCCCTTGAGAAGTGGGTTATAGCCCTTGGCCTCAGCTCTGGAGCAGTGGTACAGAGGTTCAGTGGTAAGCAATTAAAAGGAGGCCCATAACTCCATAAATAAGCAACGAGCTAAACCTTAGACCCAGGAGAAGTTTAACAAAGAGCACCAAGGAAAGAGACAGACAGCTAAGAGGATCCCTTCTGAGGTCAGAACAAACCTCAAAGGCAAGCTTCAAAGACTATCCTGCAGACAATGGACTTCAATTGGATTGGACTGTGGAGTGGTTTATGCCCCAGGACATTGTCCAAAACAATAGAACAATCAGCCAGCAATTAGAGGAGGCTGGCAGTGGGTGTGATACCATCAGAGGCAGAGGGTTTAACAGATCAGGGAAACAGAGAGATCAGCAAAAGCCACTGTCATCCCAGGGTGCCTGTGTATTCTACAAAAGGCTACATTCTCTGACACTGCATGCTATAAGGAAACAGATTTCACTGAAATGTCCAGCCAAGCAACTAAAAGTATAAACAAACATCAACAACCACAGCGAGCCCTGGAGGGACAAATCAGTATCCAGAGATAGAACCCACATAGAAGACTGACGGAAATAAAAAATGGTGCAGTCACTTTGGCAAAGAGTCTGATGGTTCTTCCAAAGATTCAACAGGCAGCTACCATATGATCTGGGCTTTCTGGGCGGCTCAGTGGTCAAGAATCCGCCTGCCGGTGTAGGAGACACAGAAAAAACTGTTTTGATCCCTGGGTTGGGAAGATCCCCTGGAGGGGGGCAACTGACTCCAGTATTCTTGCCTGGAGAATTACATGGACAGAGGAGCCCAGTGAGCTACAGTCCATGGGGTCACAAAGAGGTGGACACGACTGAAGTATGGAGCACACATGCACACACCACATGATCTAACAATTCCACGCCTAGGTGTACACTCTTCCCCCACAAAAGAAAGCACACATCAACTGAAATAAAAGTACACAATGTGAAAGTGATGAGTTTCCATTTTATTTGGTGACTTCCTGAGGACTATTACAGCTCAGGTCACAGTCAAGGACTGCAGTCCTTGGGTCAAGGACCAAATTCTTGTAGAAGTGGGTTCAGTTCAGTTCAGTCACTCAGCCATCCAACCATCTCATCCTCTGTCGTCCCCTTCTCCTCCTTCCTTCAAATCATTCCCAGCATCAGAGTCAGTTCTCCACATCAGGTGGCCAAAGTATTGGAGTTTCAGCTTCAACATCAGTTCTTCCAATGAATATTCAGGACTGATTTCCTCTAGGATGGACTGGTTGTGAACAACATTTCTTGTTGCCACAAGTATGGGTAGGCCATTCAAGATGGCTGTTGTCTGGCTCTCTGTATATCCCATGTTTGACCAACTCTGATTCACTCATAGGACTATCCAATCCCCTTAATTATGGACCTTAATTAGTAACTGCACACAAGCTGTCCCCTGCCCCAGCTGCTGGTTTCTGTGATAACTGATAAGCCACCTTAACATCAATTCCCCTTATAAATGGTAGCCTTCTCCCCTAAGTGGTGAAAGTTGCTGCCGTGTTCTTCCTGACTTCTGTGATCCATGGTGGGGTGTTACTCCAGAACCTTTGGTTCAGACATGTAAAGTCCCCTGTCCAATAAATTGTTGATTTCTCTGCTGCTGTCTTCAAGGTCTTTGTTCAGTCTTAAGACTGGAAAACTACCAGGCTTGCAGGCCTTTGAGGTGCAGCCTAATTGAACAGGTTGTTGTTGTTTATTCAATAAGTCATGTCCAACTCTTTGCAACTCCATAGGCTATAGCCTTGCAGGTTCCTCTGTCCATGGAATTTCCCAGGCAAGAATACTAGAGCAGGTTGCCATTTCCTTTTCCAGAGGATCCTCCTGACTCAGGGATAGAACCCACGTCTCCTGCATTACAGGCAGATTCTTTACCACTGTGCCAGCTGGGAAGCCCTAACAGAACATGTCTCCACACAAAAACATACACAAATGGACATAGCATTATTCACAATAACCAAAAAAGGTATAAAAATCCAAATATCTAACACTGGTAAATTTACAAATGAAATGTGGTCCATATATCCATATAATGGGAATATTATTTGGCAATAAGAATGATGAAATACTGATACCTGCTATAATACGAATAAACCTTGAAAACATTTTGCTAATGATATAAGTTACTCATGAAGACCACAATTTGTCCATAGAGAGAGAGGGTGAGTGGTTGCCTAAAGCTGAGGCTGTTGGTAAGAAATGGAAAAGGACTGCTAAAAGTTATGAAATTTCTTTTTGAGGTTATTAAGTTTCTCATGTTGATTTTCTAAGCAAAACTGAACTGCACATTTTAAAAGGGTGAATTGGATGGTAGGTAATTTATATTTCAACACAGCAGTTTTTTAAAAACTAGCAATTCAACCAGTTACCTTCCTTGATGAACTAACATACAAACACTATTAGGATTTTACCTAAAATTTTGTGCTTTTTCCCAAAATTTTTAGAGTATTCCTATAGTTATGTGGTGGAGAGAGGGGACATTTTTAAACTACTTTACAGGCTCTTTTTTCCAATAATAAAGTACGTATTGCTGTAGATGAACCCCTGGCCAGGAACTGAAAGATTCAGTATTGCTCTATGATGTGAGATTTGCCTCTAAAGACCTGAGGCTTAGTAAATAAGATCCATAGTTTTCCTTCCATTCCCACATCAGTGATTGGCCTAATTCATTATTAGTTATGTATTCAGGTATACAACGTGCTTCGATGCTGTGCTTTGAGTTTAGGAGAGTCAGCTTTTAAAATTAGGCTTATTTACCACTCAACAATATTAAAACCATAGTTTTTGTCACCACACCACATCTATGCTTTTTAAAAAAGCTATTTATATTTAAGAAAAGAGATTAGAATATATCTTATGATACTTAAACATAACCCTTTATTAAAGCAAATAAATATAAGGAATATTCGTCAATGAAACATAATTCTTTTAGAGAAAGATTTCTTTCAGAAATAAAAACCTAGGATGTATTTCTTAGTAATTCCTTTAAAGGGGTTGGGGGGTGGGGAAGACCTCAGACATTTCTCTTTTAACATGCATCTCAGTTTGTGCTTAAAAACCTCACCAGAAATTTATTCTCAGCCATCCCCAGTATTTGAGTGCCCAAGGGTCTCTTAACTTCTCTGTCACAGTCACAGACTGTAAATCTGTGTCCACATTAATTAAGGAAAACATTGGTTTACCTTTTCTACTTGAAGGTAGAACTTCTGTATTTCTTTCGTGCACTTAGCAGAAAAGATGAACTTCTGCACATTTCCTTATATACCTTTCACATGATTATGATCATTCAGAAAGTCCATTTTCAAAGGGAGCAGTACAGTCATTGGTCATTTCTTTCCATGAATCATTTTAACTCCTCCTTCCCAGCAGTCATTTGTCATTTGGTGCCAGATGTCACTTAATTGATGTGTATCTGTTTATATTTTGAAAACAATCTAAGGTAGGCCCCACCAAAAAAAACTAAATTGCAGAAACTATCCTAAGGCACTGAGGTTCCTTAAATGATCACAATATTTTGAAAACAACTTAAACTAGGCTTTTAAATAGAAATAGTGCTTGTCAAGCATGGCAAAATGCTGAACCATATTGGGCACAGTAAGAAGCCTGTATCTAGCCAACCACATCCAATCCAGCATCTCCCAGCTTGTGGCAGCGGCAATAAATTGATGGCAATGATGGATCATTAAATTCTGGTAATTAGTGGGATATTATTCCTTCTATCAAATTTAAAGTATAATTGATTAATCCCTTAACGTTGAGATATGTCATATCAATTTATTTTGCTTGTCTCAATAACAGTCTTTCCACGCTCTTAATAGTTATTCCAAAATTATAGGTCAAGCAATCAATACAAATTTACAAGTGACAAAAAGATGTGAGTGATTATGCTGGACTTTATGAGAAATACATTAGATAAAATCTCTTTGTTACTAAGTTATTTAGATTTTAGATGGACAATTGGGAACTGCTAGGGAGGGGGAAATTTCCCCTCTACCCATATTGTGTTCTTGCCACCAGACTAACAATGAAATTGACAAAAAAACAGTTAATAGAAGAAAAAGAACCAGACTTTAATTCAGGCATTTCATTTCTCAAAGAAATGAAACCTAAGAAGTGGCTAAAGCAGGCAGCTTTTATACTTTTTGACAAAAAAAAAAAAAAAAAACACATTTAACGTATAAACAATTGACAGGATGGTGATGAATTAGCGAAGAATCCAAACAGAACTAGGGCTTGGGTGGTAAATTAAAGAGGTAATAATATTTGTTTATACAGGCTTCTGGGCCTAAATTCCCTATCTCTGGCATTAAGGGTGTCAAGACAGGGATCAAGACCATCCCCATGGAAAAGAAATCCAAAAAAGCAACATGGCTGTCTGCGGAGGGCTTACAAGTAGCTGTGAAAAGAAGAGAGGCGAAAAGTAAAGGAGAAAAGGAAAGATAAAAGCATCTGAATGCAGAGTTCCAAAGAATAGCAAGAAGAGATAAAAAAGCCTTCAGCGATCAATGCAAAGAAATAGAGGAAAAGAACAGAATGGGAAAGACTAGAGATCTCTTCAAGGAAATTAGAGATACCAAGGGAACATTTCATGCAAAGATGGGCTCGATAAAGGACAGAAATGGTATGGACCGAACAGAAGCAGAAGATATTAAGAAGAGGTGGCAAGAATACACAGAAGAACTGTACAAAAGAGATCTTCATGACCCAGATAATCACAATGGTGTGATCACTCATCTAGAGCCAGATATCCTGGAATGTGAAGTCAAGTGGGCCTTAGGAAGCATCACTACGATCAAAGCTAGTGGAGGTGATGGAATGCCAGTTGAGCTATTTCAAATCCTAAAAGATGATGCTGTGAAAGTGCTGCACTTAATATGACAGCAAATTTGGAAAACTCAGCAGTGGCCACAGGACTGGAAAAAGTCAGTTTTCATTCCAATCCCAGAGAAAGGCAATGCCAAAGAATGCTCAAACTACCACACAATTGCATTCATCTGACACGCTAGTAAAGTAATGCCCAAAATTATCCAAGCCAGGCTTCAGCAATACGTGAACCGTGAACTTCCTGATGTTCAAGCTGGTTTTAGAAAAGGCAGAGGAACCAGAGATCAAATTGCCAACATCTGCTAGATCATGGAAAAAGCAAGAGAGTTCCAGAAAAACCTCGATTTCTGTTTTATTGACTATGCCAAAGCCTTTGACTGTGTGGATCACAATAAACTGTGGAAAATTCTGAGAGAGATGGGAATACCAGACCACCTGACTTGCCTCTTGAGAAATCTGTATGCAGGTCAGGAAGCAACAGTTAGAACTGGACATGGAACAACAGACTGGGTCCAAATAGGAAAAGGAGTACGTCAAGGATGTATATTGTCACCCTGCTTATTTAACTTCTATGCAGAGTACATCATGAGGAACGCTGGACTGGAAGAAGCACAAGCTGAAATCAAGATTGCCGGGAGAAACATCAATAACTTCAGATATGCAGATGACACCACCCTTATGGCAGAAAGTGAAGAGGAACTAAAAGGCGTCTTGATGAAAGTGAAAGAGGGAGTGAAAAAGTTGGCTTAAAGCTCAACATTCAGAAAACGAAGATCATGGCATCCAGTCCCATCACTTCATGGGAAAAAGATGGGGAAACAGTGGAAGCAGTGTCAGACTTTATTTTGGGGGGCTCCAAAGTCACTGCAGATGGTGACTGCAGCCATGAAATTGAAAGACGCTTACTCCTTGGAAGGAAAGTTATGACCAACCTAGATAGTATATTCAAAAGCAGAGACGTTACTTTGCTGACTAAGGTCTGTCTAGTCAAGGCTACGGTTTTCCCAGTGGTCATGTATGGATGTGAGAGTTGGACTGTGAAGAAGGCTGAGCGCCAAAGAATTGATGCTTTTGAACTGTGGTGTTGGAGAAGACTCTTGAGAGTCCCTTGGACTGCAAGGAGATCCAACCAGTCTGTTCTAAAGGAGATCAGTTCTGGATGTTCTTTGGAAAGAATGATGTTAAAGCTGAAACTCCAGTAATTTAGCCACCTCATGTGAAGAGTTGACTCATTGGGAAAGACTCTGATGCTGGGAAGGAACGAGGGTCAGGAGGAGAAGGGGACAACCAAGGATGAGATGGCTGGATGGCATCACTGACTCAATGGACTTGAATCTGAGTGAACTCCGGGAGTTGGTGATGGACAGGGAGGTCTGGCGTGCTGCGATTCATGGGGTCGCAAAGAGTCGGACATGACTGAGCGACTGAACTGAACTGTGCTTCCAGATGCAGGGAACTTATCTTTCATATGAGAGATTTATTTCCTGTTTTCAGGGAGCGGGAAGGAAGGGTCAGAGTGTCCCTCTTGTGTTGACTGTTTTTTCAGTTCAGTTCAGTCACTCAGTCGTGTCCAACTCTTTGCGACCCCATGAATCACAGCACGCCAGCCCTCCCTGTCCATCACCAACTCCCGGAGTTCACTCAGACGCACGTCCATTGAGTCAGTTATGCCATCCAGCCATCTCATCCTCTGTCGTCCCCTTCTCCTCCTGCCCCCAATCCCTCCCAGCATCAGAGTCTTTCCCAATGAGTCAACTCTTTGCATGAGGTGCCCAAAGTACTGGAGTTTCAGCTTTAGCATCATTCCTTCCAAAGAAATCCCAGGGCTGACCTGCTTTAGAATGGACTGGTTGGATCTCCTTGCAGTCCAAGGGACTCTCAAGAGTCTTCTCCAACACCACAGTTCAAAAGCAGACTGTTTTTTAAGTAACTTTAATTCAAAATAATCAATATGCCATTGTGGCGTATTTGGGGGTAGGCTGCCTTGAGACCCAACAGAACTAAATAAATATATTTTTTTATATAAAAGAGAAAGAGAGAAAATGGGATGTAATAAGTATGCCAATGAGTGGTTTGAATCTCTTTAAACCAATGACCACCAGATTGGTCTTCAGATTATTATGCACCAGGTTTATTGCTCATAGTGTTCACACTGGTTGACCAAACTTCTCGTACTTAGTGGTATAAATAAGAATATTTTCACTTTCTTCTAAAATGAAAACTACAAAACAGCCCTATTTCTAGTGGCAAAGGTATTTTTGTTTTGACTTGGCATTGAAAAATATTTGCCTTCAGATTATTGCTGAAAATATTGCTTAAAGCATTCTGATAATTAATTATTACTTTCCATACTAGGCTTTCCTATTTATTAGTGAATATTCTAACAACTATGGTATAAACACACATTTTTGAAAAATGTAATCTACCAAACCAACTAAACTATAAATTGCAGAGTTGCCTATGTTGCAGTGAAAAGGAATAAAGGGGAGTGAATTTTTCTCTTTCCCTTTCCCGAAAACAAAGAAGATAAAGAAATAGTGAGTAGGCCTGAGCATTCCTAGTTTTTTTATTTTAATTGCTCCTAATTCTAAATGTCTGTAACTAAGTTTGCTTTTCTGCCCTCTAACTCTGCAGGAGCGACAATTCACTTTTTTTTTTCCCCTTTGACTGTATGCTAAATACATCCCCTATCTAGTTTTACCCTTACAACACCATTCCCCTTGTATGAGAAAGTAGGCCTCAGAGCCACCAAACCGACAGCCTCAATTACTGGGTTACTGACACAAGTTCATGACTGTCTGAAACAATGCAAGAGGAAGGAATCAAGATCCTATCACATTTATTCCTCATCACCGACTTCTGACTGAGACCCTTTCCTTATATAAGACCCTAGGCTCCTCATGGAGGGGGGCACAGTTCTAGAGGCATGAGCCTGGGTTCCCCTCTCCTCCAGCTGAAAATTAAAGCCACCTTTTTATTTCCTCCAAACTTTGTCTCTGTACTTTTTAAATTCAGCGCTGGTGGGCAGAGAGGGCCAAGACTTTGGCCAGCAACACCTACACTTCACACACCAAGAAAGAAAAGCAGTGACAATTTGGGAGAGTTTTGAAATATATAGATTAGGCAAGCCACTTGGTGTGCTGTCATAGCTCAGTTACTTTAATTTTCATTGCTCTTCTTTTAAAAAGGAAACTTTTCACATTAGATTATTTAATTAATGATGGATGTGTGACCCTGTGTACATTTCAATCCACTCTAATTGCTGGCTACACCAATAATTTATATAAAGGAAACTGCTTATATAAAGGAGAGAGAAGCAGTGACCTGGAGCACCATTATCAGCTTCATCTCTAGTAGGTGTCATATTATAATTCCTTCTTCCATTTCCTTTTAAATTTGATTAAACAAGAGCAAATATGTTACTGCTGTGCAAGAATGACACATTCATTAATCACAATACAATTTACAACTATGAGCTACATTTGTTTTTTATAGTAAAATAATGGCTGTCATAAGACTAACTAATCTGACAATAATATTCTGTTAAGAACATTCAACAGTGCATTATAAATCTAAACTATAGAGAGAAATTAGAGTGATTGGAGAGTCATTGTGTTCCAAAATAGAAGCTATCATATGCCAGCTATTGTCATGAGATGGTCAATAGAAAATACATAAGGCACAAATTCCACTGTGAAGATACCTACAAGTAAACACAGAGAAGAAATATTTCCTTTTATCCTTCTAGCATCTTAACTTCAGTTATAAAAGCTATTATTCAAAGAGTACATGAAAGCTTAGGGTTATTAAAGCAATAAGTTTTATGATATGTGCACAAAGATAAAGGTAACTACAAATGTCTGCCTTCTAACTCACGCTGATAGTTCAGAATTTTCTCTTTTTCACAAATTCATGTTTCTTCTAGATAACAAGCTGCCCTGGGGAAAAGGGCCCTGGAGAGAAAAGGGTAGTAGCTATTACTGAGAGTTTACAAAGTGCTGCACTCCATTAACATTTCTGGTTCCCTGGGAGGATGTTTCTGAAAGCTCCCAAAGCTCAGTACTAATGCAAAAGCTTAAACAATTGGATGGTGGGCTGTTATACAGGCACTGTTGCATTCTGGAAATAACACAAGTTTAAAATCACACAGATCTGGGTTTGAAACATAACTGCCACCTACTAACTCTGCCCGCCTTGGGTAGATAATAACCTTCTGAGTTTAAAGTTACTAATATGTAAAATAAATAGAGAATTCTTTACCATCTAGGTAAAATGATATAATTCATACAAACATCTGGTAAATCTATAAAGAAAGTGAAATGAAAGTGAAAAGTGAAAGTGAAGTCGCTCAGTCATGTCTGACTCTTTGCGACCCCATGGACTGTAGCCCACCAGGCTCCTCTGTCCATGGGATTTTCCAGGCAAGGGTACTGGAATTGGTTGCCATTTCCTTCTCCAGGGGATCATCCCAACCCAGGGATCAAATCCCAGTCTCCCACATTGTAGGCAGATGCTTTTCCATCTGAGCCACCAGGGAGTCCTAAATCTATGTGTTCAATTAATTAAGCTAAGATTTACTTGAAATGCTTAAGATCCATAAACCTTTGGTACCTGACATGAAGTGCTGACTCATTGGAAAAGACCCTCATGCTGGGAAAGATTGAAGACAAAAGGAAAATGGGATGACAGAGGATGAGATGACTAGATAACGTTATAGACTCAATGGACATGAATTTGAGCAAACTCCAGGAGACAGAGGAGGAAAGAGGAATCAGACACAACTTGTTGTTGTTCTGTCCCTCATTAGTGTCCAACATTTTGTGACCCCATGGGCTGCAACACGCTAGGCTTTCCTGTCCTTCACTATCTCCCAGAGTTTGCTCAAACTCATCTCCATTGATGCTAGCCACCATCTCATCCTCTGTCTCCCTCTTCTCCTCCTGCCCTCCATCTTTACCAGCATCAGGGTCTTTTCCAATGAGTCAGTTCTTCCCATCAGGTGGCCAGAGTATTGCAGTTTCAGCTTTAGCACCAGTCCTTCCAATGAATATTCAGGACTGATTTCCTTTAGGATGGACTGGTTGGATCTCCTTGCAGTCCAGGGACCCTCAAGAGTCTTCTCCAACACCACAGTTCAAAAGCATCAGTTATTCAGTGCTCAGCCTTCTTTATAGTCCAACTCTCACATGCATACATGACTACTGAAAATACCATAGCTTTAACTATATGGACTTTTGTCAGCAAAGCGGTAGCTCCGTTTTTTAAATACATTGTCTAGACACAATTGTACTTAGCACGACCAACTGTCCTCACTGGCCCAGGATTTTCCTGGCTTTAACAAAGAAAGCTCTTCATCCTAGAAACTCCTCAGTCATGGACAAATAAGGACAGTTTGGCCATCCTACCAGAGTATTCAGCCAAACAGACTATACCTAGATGCCAGCAAGGGTATGAGTATAGCATGAAATCATAGTTTCAGAGGGTGGTCAAAAGGAAAAGTAAAATTGTCATCTCACATCCTGAATTGAAGTGAGCCTGAGAATTATTGGATTCTCAAGGGGTCAGTGAGAGAATAAAGAACTAGATTATGAACAGGGAGTTCTAGAGAAAACAGCTCAGCAAAGAGATAACAGAGCCAGACAAGATTCCCTGAAGCTCCAGCCTGTCTTTGAGGAAACTTTCTGTAGTATGTAACCTATCTGGAGGCAGCCAATTCAGAAAGAAGGTATCAAGGAAGCTAGGCATGTGTGTAGGTAAACACACCACTTGATGAGGAGCCAAAACATAGTATATTTTGCAAGAAAGGATCAGTGGGCAAAGCCTGACTAGACCATAGATGTGAAGTGTTGTATGAAAGTAAAAGTGACTCAGTCATGTCCAACTCTTTGAGACCCCATGGACTGTAGCCATGTAGCTATAGTCCATCAGGCTCCTCTGTCCATGGAATTCTCCAGGCAAGAGTACTGGAGTGGGTTGCCATTCCCTTCTCCAGGAGATCTTCCTGACCCAGGGATTGAACTCATGTCTCCTGCACTGCAGGCAGATTCTTTACCATCTGAACCATCAGGGAAGTGTTGTATACACTTGGATAATATCTCCATGGTGTCTCCATCAAGTAGTGATAGAAACTAAAGCTCCAGATGTTACTCTCACTCCTGCCTTTCAGAGCAACTCTTCCTAATATAAGTGAATCCTCTGGGGATTTCCCTGGTGGTTTAGTGGCTAAGACTCTGAGATCCCATTGTAGGGGGTCCGGGTTCCATTCCTTGTCATGAAATTAGATCCCACATGCCACAACTAAGATTTACAAGACCCAACTGAGCCAACTGGGCTTCCCTGGTGGCTCAGATGGTAAAGAATCTACCTGGAATGTAGAGACCTGGGTTCAATCCTTGGGTTGGAAAGATCCCCTTGAGAAGGGAATGGTAACCCACTGGAGAATTCCATGAACAGAGGAGCCTGGGAGGTTTACAGCCCATAGGGTTGCAAACAGTTGGACTCTGAGTGACTAACACTTTCAGTTTCAATGCAACCAAATAAATATGATAAAATAAAGTTTCTTTTTTAAAAAAGCTCCTCTGTTTTTTTCTTCCTTTCCCAGATTTTTATTCCAATACTGCTCCAAGCTTTCTGCCTCCACTGCTTCCTCCGACTGCCTGCCCTCCCAATCAAACTTTCCTACAGCCTCCAAAACCTGATATTATTATTGGTATTTCCAATCAGATTTTACCTGCTTCAGCAACATCTGCCTTGTTTATCCTCTCCTCTCCATTCCATTGCCACTGCTTTTGTTCACACGAGCACTGATGTTCTTAAAGGCCACATCAGGATCTAATTAGTCTCTCTGACCCTTTTCCAACATAGGCTCTAAAGCTGGCAGCATCCAAACTTTCAGAGAGAGTTCTAAAATGAATGCTTCATCATATCTGTTCCCTGCTTTAAGACCATTCACACACACAAAATAATAATGAGGTAGGAGGAAACTTCTGGAGGTGCCAAATACATTTAGGGCATAGATTGTGGTGGTAGTTTTATGGGTGAATGCTTATCTCCAAACTCATCTAGTTTTATACATTAATTCTGCACAGCTTTTCATTAGTCAAAAAGAAACTTTTTTAATTATTAAAAAGAAAATTTTAAGTTGTTTATGGCTAGCAGAGTCATGCTAAAGGAAGTATTAATATTAAAGAAATATGATTCTAAATAAAAATACTGATTTCAGAAAAATATAATGATAATTAAAGACATTGACAAATGTGTTAAGTTAATGTCAAAACTCCATTCACTGTCTGCCCACATGTTCCCAAAATGAAGTCTAACTTTCTTTCTCTGGGTTGCAAAAAAAATCCTGACCTTTTCTTCTATACTAGGTACATGTTTCCCAAAGTGAGCACTACAGAGTAGCATTTTTGTGTATTGAAAGTGTTATATTAAAACAGGAAGTTCTTTGGTACAATAGGTTTGGTATTAAATAAAGTTTAATAATATCAATTCAGTTCAGTCACTCAGTCATGTCCGAACATTGCAACCCCATGGACTGCAGTACATCAGGCCTCCCTGTCCATCACCAACTCCTGCAGCTTCCTCAAATGCACGTTCATCAAGCTGTGTTGACATCAAACCATCTCATCCTCTGCTGTTCCCTTCTCCTCCTGCCCTCAATCTTTCCCAGCATCAGGGTCTTTTCCAATGAGTCAATTCTTCACACCAGATGGCCAAAGTATTGAAGCTTCAGCTTCAGCATCAGTCCTTCCAATGAATATTCAGGACTGATTTCCTTCAGGATTGAGTGGTTTGGTCTCCTTGCCATCCAAGGGACTCTCAAGAGTCTTTTCCAACACCACAACTCAAAAGCGTCAATTCTTCAGCTCTCAGATTTCTGTATAGTCCAACTCTCACATTCATACAAGACTACTGGAAAAACCATAGTTTGACTGGAGAGACATTTGTCAGAAAAGTAATTTCTCTGCTTTTTAATATGCTGTCTAGGTTTGTCAAAGCTTTTCTCCAAAGGAGCAAGTGTCTTTTAATTTTATGGCTGCAGTCACCATCTGCAGTGACTTTGGATCCCATGAAAAGAAACTCTATCACTGTTTCCATTGGTTCCCCATCTATTTGTCATGAAGTGATGGGACAGGATGACATGATCTTAGTTTTTTGAACGTTGAGTTTTAAGCCATTTTTTTCACTCTCCTCTTTCACTTTCATCAAGAGGCTCTTCAGTTCCTCTTCAGTTCAGTTCAGTTCGGTCGCTCAGTCATGTCCGACTCTTTGCAACCCCATGAATTGCAGCATGCCAGGCCTCCTGTCCATCACCATCTCCCAGAGTTCACTCAAACTCACGTCCATCGAGTCAGTGATGCCATCCAGCCATCTCATCCTCTGTCATCCCCTTTTCCTCCTGCCCCCAATCCCTCCCAGCATCAGAGGCTTTTCCAATGAATCAACTCTTCGCATGAGGTGGCCAAAGTACTGGAGTTTCAGCTTTAGCATCATTCCTTCCAAAGAACACCTAGGACTGATCTCCTTCAGAATGGACTGGTTGGATCTCCTTGCAGTCCAAGGGACTCTCAAGAGTCTTCTCCAACACCACACTTTAAAAGCATCAATTCTTCGGTGCTCAGCCTTCTTCACAGTCCAACTCTCACATCCATACATGACCACTGGAAAAACCATAGCCTTGACTAGATGGACCTTAGTCGGCAAAGTAATGTCTCTGCTTTTGAATATGCTATCTAGGTTGGTCATAACTTTCCTTCTGAGGAGTAAGCGTTTTTTAATTTCATGGCCGCAATCACAATCTGCAGTGATTTTGGAGCCCAAAAAAATAAAGTCTGACACTGTTTCCACTGTTTCCCCATCTATCTGCCATGAAGTGATGGGACCAGATGCCATGATCTTCATTTTCTGAATGTTGAGCTTTAAGCCAACTTTTTCACTCTCCTCTTTCACTTTCATCAAGAGGCTTTTTAGTTCCTCTTCAGTTTCTGCCATAAGGATGGTGTCATCTGCATATCTGAGGTTATTGATATTTCTCCTGACAATCTTGATTCCAGCTTGTGTTTCTTCCAGCCCAGAGTTTCTCCTGATGTACTCTGCATGTAAGTTAAATAAGCAGGGTGACAATATATAGCCTTAACATACTCCTTTTCCAACCAGTCTGTTGTTCCATGTCCAGTTCTAACTTGCTTCCTGACCTGCATATAGGTTTCTCAAGAGGCAGTTCCTCTTCACTTTCTGCCAAAAGGGTGGTGTCATCTGCATATCTGAGGTTATTGATGTTTCTCCTGGAAATCTTGATTCCAGCTTGTGCTTCATCCAGCCTGGCATTTTGCATGATGTATTCTGCATGTAAGTTAAATAAGCAGGGTGACAACATACAGCCGTTATGTATCCCTTTGCCTATTTGGAAACAATCTGTTGTTCCATGTCCAGTTCTAACTGTTGCTTCCTGACCTGCATGCAGATTTCTCAGGAGGCAGGTCAGGTGGTCTGGTATTCCAATCTCTTGAAGAATTTTCCACACTTTGTTGTGATCCACACTGTCAAAGGCTTTCAAGTAGTCAATATAGCAGAAGTAGATATTTTTCTGGAGTTCATTTGCTTTTTCTATGATCCAACAGATGTTGACAATTTGCTCTCTAGTTCCTCTGTCTTTTCTAAATCCAACTTGAACATCTCAAATTTCTCGGTTCATATACTGTTGAAGCCACGCTTAGAGAATTTTGAGCATTGATTTGCTAGCATGGAAATGAGTGCAATTGTGCGGTAGTTTGAGCATTCTTTGACATTGCCTTTCTTTGGGATTGGAATGAAAACTGACCTTTTCCAGTCCTGTAGCCACTGCTAAGTTTTCCAAATTTGCTGTCATATTGAGTGCAGCACTTTAACAGTATCACCTTTTAGGACTTGAAATAGCTTACCTGGAATTCCATCATCTCCACTAGCTTTGTTCGTAGTGATGCTTCCTAAGGCCCACTTGACTTCAGACTCCAGGATGTCTGGCTCTAGGGGAGTCATCACACCATAGTGGTTTTCTGCATCATTAGGATCTTTTCTGTACAGTTCTTCTGTGTATTCTTGCCACTCCTTCTTAATATCTTCTGCTTCTGTTAGGTCCATACCATTTCTGTCCTTTATTGTGCCCATCTTTGCATGAAATGTTCCCTTGGTATCTCTGATTTCTTGAAGAGATCTCATTCCATTGCTCTCCTCTATTTCTTTGCATTGATCACTTAGGAAGGCTTTCTTTTCTCTCCTTGCTATTCTTTGGAACTCTATATCCAGATGGGTATATCTTTCCTTTTCTCCACTGTTTTAGCTTCTCTTTTTTTCTCAACTATTTGTAAGGCCTCTTCAGACAACCATTTTGCCTTTTCACATTTCTTTTTCTTGAGGATGATTTTGATGACTGCCTCCTGCACAATGTCATGAACCTCTCTCCATAGTTATTCAGGCACTCTGTCTATTAGATCTAATCCTTTGAATCTGTTTGTCACTTCCACTGTATAATCATAAGGGATTTGATTTAGGTCATACTTGAATGGTCTAGTGGTTTTCCCTACTTTCTTGAAGGTAAGTCTGAGTTTGGCAATAAGGAGTTCATGATCTGAGCCACAGTCAGCTCCTTTTCTTTTTTTGTTGACTGTATAGAGCTTCTCTAACTTTGACTGCAAAAAATATAATCAATCTGATTTCAGTGTTGGCTATCTGGTGATGTCCATGTGTAGAGTCTTATCTTGTGTTGTTGGAAGAGGGTGTTTGCTATGACCAGTGTATTCTCTCGGCAAAACTCTGTTAGCCTTTGCCCTGCTTCATTTTGTACACCAAGGCAAAAGTTGCCTGTTACTCTAGGTATCTCTTGACTTCCTACTTTTGCATTTCAGTCCCCTATGATGAAAAGAACATCTCTCTTTTTTTTTTTTTTTTTTTTTGGTGTTACTTCTAGAAGGTCTTGTAGGTCGCCATAGAACCATTCAACTTCAGCTTCTTTGGCATTAGTGATAGACTTGGATTACTGTGATATTGAATGGTTTGCCTTTGAAACGAACAGAGATCATTTTATCATTTTTGAGATTGTACCTAAGTACTGCATTTCAGACTCTTTTGTTGACTATGAGTTAATACTATAGGGTTTCTTAAAATGATAATCTAATCACATATTTTTAAATCTCCAGAAGAAGGATAAAATTATTTGTTTCTCCAAATCAACAAAGTCCAAAATAGTTGTTTTCATTGCTTCTAGCAGAACTAATATTCTTCAAAAGATATTTGGAAATTGTTATTCTAGCCTCACCTTCTACTACCCTCTACATTTACCCACTACCTATGGAACTTCTGGAATCCATCACACTCTTGTCAACCTCTTATCTTTTTAGTTCCAGAAATGTTCTGCTTTCACTCTTTTGCCTAGCTAATTTATACTGGATCTTCAAGACTAGGTTCAAACACATCTTAGGCCCCTCTATCCTGTTTACACTCCCTGCCCATACCTCCAGAACACCCAGTTCATTCCACTTAGCTATCTGTTTCCCAAGGGAAGTAGTCCTCTTCTTTGCTTATGTTACTTCAGGGATTTTTACAGTATCTGACATATACTACATGTTTGCTAATTGTTGAGCAAATAAGATGTTGCAGACAATAGAGAATAAATCATTGAAATAAAATTCAATGGAATTTGGACAAGCAGTAGAGAAACTGCAAAATTAATAAGAAGAAGCAAAGCTGTCTTTCTGGAGTGCTCTTAGAACAGGAAAATGAACTGCATGACCTCTGGGGTCTTCTACTTGCCTTTGGAGTCTGTAAAGTTCTGGGAGAATAATACATATCTCTATGAGTTTGATCTAGTCCTTTCAAATGGATTTATTATTCTTTATTTAAATAATATATGACTTATGCTTTCAGCTGAATATCAATAGGAAAAACAAATCTGATCTTAGATTTCCTAATATCTTCAAGTTAGAATCACATTCAAATTCAATGAGATTAAAAGACCTTAGTCAAAAATTATTAAAGACTTCTCTCCATTCATTTAACTGTCACATGTATGGTGTTTTTACATCTATTTTGACTTCCCAAATCTTCCTTGTAGAGATTTAAATTATCCTTTCTTGACTTGTTTAGTGAAAACATTTGAATCTACAGAGGAAATTTGTTGCATTTATAACCATCTTTTTTTTCCCCTTTCAGATTTTTTTCTGTTCTTTTATGACATTTTTTTCCACTAATCTACTCTGCCAGGGACTTTGACAGCTGAAATATGTGATTATTGCCATTTTATATCTCAATGTATTCATCTAAAGTTAGTCACAGTGGTTCTAGTTGAAGTTTTGATTTGTCAAAATATTTTAGTCTTAAATGAAAGCTACCCACACATGCTTTTTACAAAAACAATTCTTGCATAAAAAAATTTATAACATCTCTTTCTTAGTAATTTTGAATAGGTGACCTGAGGCATCTAAAACTAAAGGTTTCATTTCATTTTCTATATTTTGGGCTTAGATAGACACAGTAAAATTTTTCATGCACACCAGTACTTAAGATTTAATAAATGAGCTAACTTTCTTCTCTTTGGAAAGTACTATTTGCTGTCTTCTCTGCCCCCACTTCCTGTTCAGAACACACTCAAGTGGGGCTTGCAATCCAACAACTCATGAGAACATTGTTTAAATATTTTTAACCTTTGTGACATGCCTCAGCATTGTATGAGAAGTAGGGGGAAATTAAGTATTTCAAATTCTTATACAGGTAAGAAAAAATAAAATTTTGTACAATTTTAGCTTTTAGGGCTTCTCTGGTGGCTCAAACCATGAAGACTCCGCCTGCAGTGCAGCAGAGCTGGGTTCAGTCTCTGGGTCAGAAAGATTCCCTGGAGAAGGGAATGGCAATCCATTCCAGTATTCTTGCCCAGAGAATCCCAAGAGGACATAGGAGCCTGGTGGACTACAGTCCATAGAGTTACAAAGAGCTGGACATGACGGAAGCAAAAAAAAATTTATTTATGTAATACCCTCTTTAACTATGCTCTATAAAATAAGTTTTTTGCTCTTTTTAAGGAGATGTTTTACTAGCAAAGCCAGAAATGTCTCAATCAAATGTGTTAGAGAAACAGTATATTTTAAAACATATTGCTCTATAAATAACTTGGTTTTAGTCTAAATATGGATTTATAAATGTAAATTTAATATTTGAAGAGTTACAGAGGGGCCTGGTGGGCTTCCGTCTACAGGGTTGCACAGAGTCGGACATGATTCATGCGACTTAGCAGCAGCAGCAGCAACATACAGTAGAAGTTTGATTATGTAGGTCACAACAAACTAGAAAATTCTTAAATGGGAATACCAGACCACCTTACCTGCCTTCTGAGAACTTTGTAGGCAGATCAAGAAATAGACATGGAACAACTGACAGGTTCAAAATTGGGAAAGGAGTACATCAAGGCTGTATATTGTTATCCTGCTTATTTAAATTATATGCAGAGTACGTCACTTAAAATGTCGGGATGGATGAATCATAGTTGGAATCAAGATTGCTAAGAGTAATAACAACAACCTCAGATATGCAGATGTTACCACCCTAATGGCCGAAAGCCAAGAGGCACTAAAGAGCCTCTTGATGAGGGTGAAAGAGGAGAGTGAAAAAGCTGGCTTAAAACTCAACATCCAAACACTAAAGCCATGGTATTTGGCCACATCACTTCATGGGGAAAAAGTGGAAGCAGTGACAGATTTTATTTTCTTTGGCTCCAAACTCACTGTGGACAGTGACTGCAGCCATTAAGAAATTAAAAGGTGCTTGCTTATGGAAGGAAAGCTATGACAAACCTAGACAGCATATTGAAAAGCAAAGACATCATTTTTCTGAAAAAGATCCATATAGTCAAAGCAATGGCTTTCTCAGTAATCATGTATGGATGTGAGGTTGGACCATAAGGGCTGAGTGCCAAAGACTTGATGCTTTCAAACCGTTGTGCTGGAGAAGGACTCTTGAGAATCCCTTGGACAGCAAAGATATCAAACCAGTCAATCTTAAAGGAAATTAGCCTTGAATATTTGTTGGAAGGACTGATGCTGAAGCTCTAATATTTTGGCTACCTGATGAGAAGAGCTGACTCATTGGTAAAGATCCTGATGCTGGGAAAGACTGAAGTCAGGAGAAGAAGATGGTGACTGAGGATGAGATGGTTGGATAGCATCACCAACTCAATGTACATGAGTTTGAGCAAACTCTGGGAGATGGTGAAGGACAGGGAAGCCTGGCATCCTTCAGTCCATGGAGTCACAAAGAACTGGACACAACTTAGCAACTGAAAAACAACAAAAGTTTTAATGTGGATATTAGAAAACAATCTCTTTAAACTCAGAACATCATGAATTCCTTGCTTTCTGTTTCTGTATCTATAATGACTATCACACAGGTAGGCACACAATGTTAGTGTGTAAAAAGAACTCCAAATTGAACTCAAAATGAATGATTAAGGCAAATGATGGAATAATCAAGGATAGGCAGATTTTAACTTCTGACTTCAAAAGCCACCTGTTGGCCTTGCCAGTCACTGCTCCACAGGGAGATTTTATTTAAGATAGTAGAATTAGCTTACAGAGCAAACCTACCACAAGACTTCCCTCAATTAAGCAACAAAGGCAGTTTGCTTTCAAGCTGCTTCTCTGTGGTCTGGTGTTAAAGACATTGGAGAGAGACAACACAGAAACTCTTTCAGCCAGGCTTGTGTTGCCAGGGTAATATCTTGAATCTTTCTTTTGCTGTTATTGTTGTTTGTTGAGCATTTAAAAATAAATTAATTTGAGTATAGTTGATTTACAATGTCGTGTTAGTTTTTTAGATAGCTCCAAATTGTTGAAGAGAAGTAACATAGTGGGGCACACTTATGTTTTACCAACTCATCAAGGCCCTTAGGACTGCCTGCCTTGCTTTCCTACTCTCATTTCAACATTTCTGCTTTCCCCTAATTTTCAATCCTTCTCTATCCTCTGGAATTTCAATGCAAGATCCCCTCTCTGATTTTGCAAATAAATTAGAAGCACAATTCTCATCACCAAATACATAGACCTACTCATATAGGCTCCCAGATTCACCTCTTTTTCTACTTTAAAATTGGAGGAAATATCCCGCCTCCTTAAAAGGGCCTTACCTGTCACCGCCCATAACTCCTCAACTAGAGGTTATCTTCCCTGGCCTCTCTGCTCTCTCTCTTTTAGGCCCTGTTGTTGTTATTGTTTGGTCGCTAAGTCACTTCAGACTCTGAAACCCCATGGACTGAAGCACAGCAGGCTTCCCTGTCCTTCACCATCTCCTGGAATTTGCTTAGATTCATGTCCATTGAGCTGGTGATGCTATTTAGTCATTTCACCTTTTGCCACCCTCTTCTCCTTTCTCCTTCAGTCTTTCCCAGCGTCAGGGTCTTTTTCAATGAGTCAGATCATCACATCAGGTGGCCAAAGTCTGAGCTTCATCTTCATGAGTCATTAAAATAAATATTCAGGGTTGATTTCCTTTAGGATTGACTGGTTTGATCTCCTTGCTGTCCAAGGGATGCTCAAGAGTCTTCTCCAGCACCACTCGAAAGCATCAGTTCTTCACTGTTCAGCCTACTTTATGGTCCAACTCTCACATCCATACATTACTACTGGAAAAACCGTAGCTTTGACTACACAGACCTTTTCCAGAAAAGTGTTATCTCTGCTTTTTAATATGCTATCTAGGTATGTTTTAGCTTTCCTCCCAAGAAGCCACTGTCTTTTAATTTCATGACTGCTGTGATCTTAGTTTTCTGAACGTTGAGTTGTAAGCTAGGTTTTCACTCTTCTCTTTCACCCTCATCAAGAGATTCTTCAGCTAGTTTTTGCTTTCTGCCATTAGGTTGGTATCATCTGCATATCTGAGATTGTTGATGTTTCTCCTTGCAGTCTTGATTCCAGCCTGTGCTTCATCCAGCGCAGCATTTCACATGATCAATTCTGCATTTAAGTTAAATAAGCAGGGTAATAATATACAGCCTTAATGTACTCCTTTCCCAATTTTGAACCAGTCAGTTGTTCCTTGTCCAGTTCCAACTGTTGCTTCTCGATCTGCATACAGGTTTCTCAGGAGATAGGCAATATGTTTGTGTGTGAGTCTGTCTGTATGCCTTTTTGTCTATGTACACGTGCATTCAGTCTCTCAGGTGTGTCTGACTCTTTGCAACCCCATGGACTGTGGCCTACCAGGCTCCTCTGTCCATGGAATTTTCCAGGCCAGAATACCGGAGTGGGTTGCCATTTCCTACTCCAGGGGACCTTCCCGACCCTGGGATAAAACCTGCATGCTTCGCACCTCTTGCATTGGCAGGCAGATTCTTTCACCACTGTGCCACCTGAAAAGCCCCCTTTTTATATTTAAACTTGCTTTAATCATTCCCTTAAAACACAAGAAAAATAAACCATCCTTGGATCCTACGTTCTCCTAACCTATTCTTCCCTTTTCTCCCCTTAACTCTTGTAAAGATTTCTCCGCCTTTACTCTTCATACTGTCTATTAGCTCTTCAAGCCATTCCAGTGTGGCTTCTGTGATAGCACCAATGAAAGCATATTTCAATAAAGCAAATAATCTTTGTGACTCAAAGAAAATTTTTACTCTTCATTTTATAGGACTTCATAAAAGCATTTCCCATAATTGGCCTATCTCCATTTTAAAATACTTTCTTCCTTGGATTCTGTGACCACAGATTTTCCAGGGTTTTCTTCTAGTTTGCAGTGACCAGCCATCTCTCTTTCCTTTGATAAAATCATTTTTAAATACTTTAAGAAGGAAAAAACAGAAAAAGCAAAAAAGGCAGGCAAGAAACAATAACCGGAAAAAATGCCACAAAGCAGATAAAAATATAGGCCAACCTTATTGCCATGTTCAGAGTAACTAAGTAAATTAGTAAATGAGCTCAAAGAACTATAAATCTCAGAAAAAATACACTGAAACAGTAGAGTGAGATGAAACATAATCATAATCCTTAGTCAAAACTAAGGAACTATGACTAAAGTATTGACTTTAGTTGATAATATGTCACTATTGATTCATTAATGTAATATACCATATTAATATAAAAGGATTATATTAGGGGAAACTGAGTATAGATTATATGTCAACTTCCTGTACTACCTTTGCTATTTTTCTGTAATTGTAAAAGTATTCTGAAAAAAAAGGTTGACTTTCAAAAAGCTCAAAATAGCAACAACAAAAGAGGAATGGACACATAAAAATCAAGCCTAAATGTTGATTATGTGAAATAAATGCTTGTGCATTTAAATAAATGTGACTTTGAAGACTGAAAAAAGCATTATGAACAAAGGCTTACCTATCACACACAAATTTAAAATCAATAAATAATAAAATCAAAATTTGGCCATAAACATAATAGCTAACCAAGCTGAATATAGAGACAAAGGTATTAGTAATAAAATAAGTTAGGACATTTTTAATGATATTATTCTATGTCAATGGAATATGCCATACACAAAAACGCAATATACTATATGCAATAAAGATCATCCTACCTTGAACATTTTGTGCTAAACAAATCATTAAAATTCAAAGTATAAAATCTATAAGAAAAATACACAAAAGTAAATTTGCCTATCTCTCCATGATATATCAAGTGGACAAAATAAATAAATATCAAACACTATACATACTTTCTATATACTCTTGGAAATTCAATTATACCCACCATATGTAAAGGGAAAAAAAAAAACTTCCATTAAAAATTAAAAAGTGTAAATATAGCAAACAATATGATTTTTTTTAAGATGTATAAGTCTAATTGCTGTTGTTTAGTCACTAAATCATATCTGACTCTTTGCAACACTGCGGACTATAGCCCGCCAGGCTCCTCTGTCCACAGAATTTCCCTGGCAAGAATCTTGGAGTAGGTTGCCATTTCCTTCTCCAGGGCATCTTCCCAATCCAGGGACCAAACCCTCACCTCCTGTATTGCAAGAGGTTTCTTTTTTACCACTGAGCCACCAGGGAAGCCCGTAGATATTAATAACAAAACACAAAAGCAGTTAAAATCCAAATACTTGGAAATGTATGGCTTTTTATTAGAGAATTATTTGATTTAAAAATCAGGACTCAAACTGCAGATTAGTTAGGAAATACCTGAAGTAAAAACGACAGCTATGAGATTCTATTGAAAATTCATATAAAACGGTGGCTTAGAGTAGTATTCTTAGCATTGCAGACACATTAATTATAGAGAAAGAATGAAAACAAATCAGTAGATCAATCATCAAATGATGTCACAAACAAAATATAGTAAAATAAGGTAAGAAAATTGGAGGAATAAGTCAAGGGAATAGTAGAGATCAATGACAGGGAAAAAGGAATTTTTAGAATTATAAATAAATCTGGATAGATTAATTGTGAAGAGAAGGAGGAAAAAGTGATAGAATACATTACCTATTAATTAACATAATGAAGGAATAAAGGATTGGGGAAAGCACAAATACACAAGAGAAGCATGGTAATGCGGATCCAATCATATAAAAATTTTAAACATGGAGATATATTGCTTAACTCTAAATAAATTTATTCTAAAGCCCAAATTAAATGAATAACTTTTCCTGAAAAATATAAAGTTCCAACAAAGCTCCAGAGAGATTAAAAACCTAGATAGAAAAATTATTTTAGATTAAGTGATGTTCAGAAATCAATAACTCCTCCACAAAAATAATGCCAGTCCTGGAAGCTTCACATTGGATTGATATCATGTCTTTAATTTTTAAAGACTTAATATATCAGAGATATCCAACCAGACTAAGATAAAACATAAAGGAACACTACAGTCTAATTCCATTTACTAATATGGATATAAAAATTCTAGATACAGTAAACTGATATTTTTCTTAATATGATTAAGCTTAATGGAAAAAGTCAAAAAAAACCCCCCCTCCTTAAGATCAGAAACACAGCAAAACATCAGCTATCACGATTATTACTTATAATTCTTTTTGAGAAATAGCTAGAAAAGAAAGGAGTGAAAAAAGTGAAGGTGAACAGAAAGAGGAAAAAAATTATTTGCTTAAAAAACCCAAGCAACTGTCAGTTCAGTTCAGTCGCTCAGTCGTGTCCGACTCTTTCTGACCCCATGAATCACAGCACACCAGGCCTCCTTGTCCATCACCAACACCCGGAGTTCACTCAAACTCACGTCCATTGAATCAGTGATGCCATCCAGCCATCGCATCCTCTGTTGTCCCCTTCTCCTCCTGCCCCCAATCCCTCTCAGCATCAGAGTCTTTTTCAGTGAGTCAACTCTTCGCATGAGGTGGCCAAAGTATTGGAGTTTCAGCTTCAACATTAGTCCTTCCAATGAACACCCAGGACTCTTCTCCTTTAGGATGGACTGGTTGAATCTCCTTGCAGTTCAAGGGACTCTCAAGAGTCTTCTCCAACACCACAGTTCAAAAGCATCAATTCTTTGGCGCTCAGCTTTCTTCACAGTCCAACTCTCACATCCATACATGACCACTGGAAAACACATAGCCTTGCGTAGACGGACCTTTGTTGGCAAAGTAACGTCTGCTTTTGAATATGCTATCTAGGTTGGTCATAACTTTCCTTCCAAGGAGTAAGCGTCTTTTAATTTCATGGCTGAAATTACCATCTGCAGTGATTTTGGAGCCCCCCAAAATTAAGTCTGTTTCTACTGTTTCCCCATCTATTTCCCATGAAGTGTTGGGACCAGATGCCATGATCTTCGTTTTCTGAATGTTGAGCTTTAAGCCAACTTTTTCACTCTCCTCTTTCACTTTCATCAAGAGGCTTTTTAGCTCCTCTTCACTTTCTGCCATAAGCGTGGTGTCATCTGCATATCTGAGGTTATTGATATTTCTCCTGGCAATCTTGATTCCAGCTTGTGCTTCATCCAGCCCTGCATTTCTCATGATATACTCTGCATGTAAGTTAAATAACCAGGGTGACAATATACCACCCTGACATACTCCTTTTTCTATTTGGAACCAGTCTGTTGTTGATTTTGTCCAGTTCTCACTGTTGCTTCCTGACCTGCATATAGGTTTCTCAAGAGGCAGGTCTGGTGGTCTGATATTCCCATCTCTTTCAGAATTTTCCACAATTTATTGTGATCCACACAGTCAAAGGCTTTGGCATAGTCAATAAAACAGAAATAGATGTTTTTCTGGAACTCTCTTGCTTTTTCCATGATCCAGCGGATGTTGGCAATTTGATCTCTGGTTCCTCTGCCTTTTCTAAAACCAGCTTGACATTTAGACTGTAAATAACTATAAATAATAAAAGACTTCAGTTATGATGGCTGGATACAAAATCAATATATGAAAATAACAGCCTCAATATATACAAATAAAAGACTGCTAGATGTTGTGATGGAAGAAAACATGTTCTTTATAGAGCTAATCATGGAAAAAAAGTAATGTAACTAGGAATACTCTTAAGAAAAATAAAAGATCTTAATGTAGAAAAATCTTAAAGTGTTACTTCAAGGATTAGAAAGTACCCAAGGACGCCTAGGATAAATATAAAAGCAATCCCTCATCTTAGATGTCAAAGCTTCATGAATTAACTTATAAATTTAAGATGACCTCATTAATTAAAAAAACAAGCAGTATAATGGAGATAACTTTTAAATGAATAAGATTAGGAAAGCAATTAATCCTAACTACTCATAATACTTCATATTCTGTAAAAATAAGTTCTAGATGGATTATAAATGTAAACATGAAAGAGAAGTACTAAGTTCCTAAATTTAAGATATAGGCAAACACTCATGATATTTAGTTGGGAAAAAAATCTGAAATGGTGGACGAAATATCCAACCAAAATGTAAAATATTGTTAAACTTAATAGTTTAAGCTTAAGAATTGTCAAAATATGTCATAAAAATCTGAGAAAAGCAAATCATGGACTAGAAGAAATATTTACCCTTACACAATCACACACATTCAACAATAATCAACAAAGGGCTCAAATTTAGACTATACAAAGCACTCCTATAAATTAGTAAGAAAAGAAAGATAACCCAATAGAGAATAGATAAAAGATTTAAATAAGCAGTTACAATAAAGTGTGTCCTAATGACCAAGTATGAAGAGACATTCAGTTTCATTTATCATCACAGAAATGCAAATTTAAACCATACTATAGCATCACCACACATCCACCAGGTGAGCTTAATTACTAAAAAAAGGAAAAACAGAAATTTTGATGAGAGTGTATAGCCAATAAAACATTGATCTTTGGCAGGAGTGTAATAGTTTCAGCAACTTTGAAAAATTGCTTGGCAGTATCTGCTAGAGCTGAAAATGTATGCATACTCTTTGACTCAACAGTTCTTTCAGATAAATGCCCAGCATAACTAAACTCCTATCCACCAAAAGAGAACAGGATGTTCATAGCAGTATTATTCAGAATAGCCAATTAAAATAGCTATTTAATGAGGTAGATGAACCTAGAGCCTATGATACAGAGTGAAGTAAGTCAGAAAGGGAAAAACAAACATCGTATACTAACATATATATATGGAATCTAGAAAGATAGTACTAGTGAACCTTTTTACATGGCAGCAATGGAGACACAGACATAGAGAACAGATTTATAGACATGGGGGCAGAGATGATGGAGAGGGTGGGATATACGGAGAGAGTAACATGCAAACATATTTTACCATTTGTAAAATAGATAGCCAATGGAAATTTGCTGTATGACTCAAGGAACTCAAACCAAACATGGGCACTGGAACAACCCGGAGTGCTGGGATGGGAGGGAGGTGAGAGCGAGGTTCAGGAGGGAGGGGACATAGGTACACCTATGGCTGATTCATGTTGATGTTTGATAGAAACCAACACAATACTGTGAAGCAATTATCCTTCAATCAAAAATAAATAAATTTAACTTAAAAAACAGCTGTTTAATAACAACTCAAGTCCCCATTAAGAGTTAGAATGGATAAATAAGAAATAGTATGTTCACACTATATTTAACAATATTTAACAATGAGAATGAACAATCTACAGCTATACAAAACAATGTGAGTGAGTATTATTACCATATTTTTAGCCAAAAAAGTCAGATACCAAAGAATACATATATAATTCTGTTCTGTAAAGTCCAAAGCAGGTACAATGAATTTATGGTGTTGGTAGCAACGTAATGCTTACCCTTGTGAGGAAGTAGAGGCTAGAAGTGGCATCTAGGGAGCTGGTATGTCTTTCTCTTGGTTTGGGTGATGATTAACTGTGTATGTGAAAATTTGTCAATCTGTATATTTGTGATTGGTGCACATCTCTGTATATATGTTATAGTTCAAAATCAAAGTGACGAAAGCAGACTTTCAGAAAAAGATATGATAAATTTTATATACAAACACATCAACAATTAGCTGGGAGATTATAAAAGTTGAAATATAACGAGAAAGGACAAATCTTTTATTAAATCATATCTCAATTAAACATATAATAGTGTAAAGTAGTTAATTTCTGCTTTTTTCCTACAGATCCATTGTTGTCTTTGGCGACCCCGCTCTGGACAAGAGACATGACTATCCTGGGGGATAGTTATGGCAGGATGACATACTTTCTTATCATACGTACCATGTGTATAAACTACCTATCTTAAAAGTGAATTAGTCATGATATTTTAATACAATATTTTCCCACTTCACTTAAGATATAATCTAAACATTTCTTGTTGCCCAGCCTCATCCCTCTCTCAGTTGGCTTGGTGAGGCTGTCAACAGCTTGAGAATAATCTTTGTTATGTTGTTTAGTCACCACCAGGCTCCTCTGTCCATGGGATTTCCCTGGCAAGATTACTAGATTGGGTCACCATTTCCTTCTCCAGGGGATCTTCCAGATCCAGGGATCAAAGCCATGTCTTCTGCATTGGCAGGTGGATTCTTTATCACTGAGCCATGTGTGAAGCCCTGAGAATAATTATCTCACTCTAATTTTCAACGCAGCCCTCTATCATGAAGGCCCAAGGACCCAGGTTATAGAAAGCAGACTGTCTACACTGGCTGACTTAACTGGTGAAATATCTGTCTTCTCCCTACCCCAAGAAAAGACCAAAAGTCTGAAAGAGGGGATGTCTGTATATACTGATCACGTGTGTTATTGTCATCAACTAAGAGTAGCCTCAGTGGATAACTAATTTTGTCACCTTATTACTAACAGAAAGTATGGCTTAATATACCTACTTGAAAGCTTTAAAACCTTTTGGCAGGCTTCCAAATCTTAATTGGCTTATACATAACAGCTTTATATCATAGGTCAATTCAATTAGTTATCTAGATGTATGTTTTTCTCATCACAGTTTATGTTGGAGATATACCAGGAATTGTGTTGGGTTAATATTAGGCATTCTGTTGTTTCCTTTTTGATATTTTTATGGCTACTATGAACAATTGAGAACATCTTCTTTGGCTTTGTGTTTTCAGAATCAAATATTTATAACCATGATATATAGTTATCTGGCATAGAATTTGGGGAACTCAAATGCCCCTTCACTCATTTGTTGAACTATACCTGACACTAAAAAATGCCTGGGATCATATGGCTTGTGAAATGTTCTCCCCAAATTCAGATAATAAGTAGAAGTGAGAAATAGCTTTTAACAGAATTTCTGATTTCCAAGGCTTATTGGAGAAGATATTTTCAAATCATCTGATGTTCAATTTTTTAAATAGACAGGAAATAAAATTCAAAGAGGATTTCAATTACCCATTTTTCTAAACATTCCAAATCCTGAAACCTGTTTTCCACTGCCCTTAGAATAAAATCCACATGTTTTACCACAGATTACTATGTCTCCTAATTCCATCTCAATTCCATTCACTATGGTCCAGTCACATCAGTTTCCTTGTAATCTGTCCTACTAACAAAACTGTTTCCTTCTCTGGAATCTTGAAATTACTTTTCTCTAATAACTTTTTTTCCTAATCTTGTCATGTCTATTTACTTATCATTAAAAATGTGCCTCAAAAAAAATGACTTCCCTGGTAGTGCTAGTAAAGACTCTGCCTGCAGTGCAGATCAGAGTTAGACCCCTGGGTCAGGAAGATCCTCTGGAGAAGGTAATGACAACCCACTCCAATACTCTTGCCTGGAGAATCCCATGGGCAGAGGAACCTGACAGGCTACAGGCCATAGGGTAGCAAAGAGTCAGACACGACTGAGCGATTAACACACAGACACACACATATATTCATCCGCCTAGTTATTCTCCATCACATAATCCTGTTGTATCATTTTCATTACTCTTAACACTATTTGAAACAAATTTAGTTTTGGTTTTGATTGTTTTATTGCCTATTTTCCAAACAGTACCTCATTTCTGAAACCTTGTCTATCTCCAGTGTCTAGAACAGAGTTCACCACATAGCAAATGCTCAACATTTTAAGTATTTTCTAATTGAATAAATAAATAAATCTGGATTTTTAGAGTAGTCACCTACATCGAGGGACAAACAGCCATAAAATCTCTCATTTAAAAATTTGAGAATTTAATCTACCATATTTCACAGTATTCCTTTAAAGGACTCATAGGAGTTATTTATTTTACATATTTATATACAAGAGCAGCTAGCAACTTGTATACTCAGACCTGGGATCACATATCTCTTGTACCCTATCTTGTTTCTAATCTTTGCTGCCAAGAAACCCAGGACCAAATCTGAGACCCATCTCCAAAAGCCAGACAGAAATTTATGGTGCATATTGGAAGTCCTGAGCTCAACCCCAGAGTCATTGCATAATATCATTTTATCCATCTCTTATTTTATTTTAATGTTGACCTGTATGCATTTCCATAAGTTGTTTCAAATTCTATTTGGAATGAGACAAGTTTAAAAGAAGAAAACTACATAAAATATGCATGTCATTTGGAGTCTGTAGGCAGCCTAGCTCAGGATTTCCTCCTGTGTAAATTTTCGAAGTGCTTAATTTTTTCAGAATGAAGGTAGCAGTCCATGGGGTCGCTAAGAGTCGGGCACGACTGAGCGACTTCACTTTCACTTTTCACTTTCCTGCATTGAAGAAGGAAATGGCAACCCACTCCAGTGTTCTTGCCTGGAGAATCCCAGAGACAGGGGAGCCTGGTGGGCTGCCGTCTTTGGGGTCGCACAGAGTCAGACACGACTGAAGTGACTTTGCAGCAGCAGCAGCTCTTGTCCATTGACTACAATCATATCTGTTGGTTACAGTTCAGTATTTGGTCAAATACTCTCTTATAGTATGTTCTAGTTGCTTTGTAACATAGATTCCATAAGATTTTAAGTCCTTGAAAGTGAGAGTAAAGTCGCTCAGTCGTGTCCGACTCTTTGTGACCCTGTGGACTGTAGACTACCAGGCTTCTCTGTCCATGGGATTCTCCAGGCAAGAATACAGGAGTGGGTTACCATTTCCTTCTCCAGGGGATCTTCCCGACCCAAGGATCGAACTCGGGTTTCCCGCATTAGATGCAGACGCTTTAACCTCTGAGCCACCAGGGAAGCCCTTTAAGTCCTTAGGTATCTACATACGTTCTCCACAGCACTTAGAATAGTACCTGCCACATAATAGGTATTCAATAGACCTCTACTAAATTAGTAAATGAGCAAATGGCTTAATATGGCCCATGGCTCAATGAAAGGATAAAATTGTTTTAAAACTTCTAGAAAAAGAGAAAAATCAGTTCAACCTTTCTAATAGTCTTTAATCATATGAATCAAAACAACAGGAAATTAGGGAATTTTTTTGTCTAATAGGTTTCCTACAAGAATAAAGAAAGCATTGATGATGTTAAACTGTATGAATATTAAGAGACAGTGTATGCCATGCTTTCAAAATACAGAATTTTACTAGACACAGATTCGTCAACTCTGCAATGTTTCTGTATTGATTTTAAAGTGCTTTTTGGATGAACTTTGAAAGCCATTTGCTGAGTGTGGGATTTTGCATGCTTGGGGTTGTCAATAAATATGTTTTGCTGTAATTATTAACTATATGTTCTTGCACCTGTGGGGACGATGAAGCATCTAATTTCATGTTCAGCAATAAACATGAGAAACTGTCTGCAGGATTCCTCTTTTGATTCCAGCTGCCAACAGCTTGGAATGCTTTGAGTCCGGCTAACTCTACATTCCCTCATTAGCTGGTGTCCCCATTTATTTTTCTGCCTAAATGGGTAGAAAAGTCATTTTGTTTAGCTCATTCGGATCTGTTGAGAAAGATACCAGCAAATCAACACCTGTCACTTTTCAGTAAATCCTATGAGGCACTGGGGCTTTGTAGCAGATTTGCCTTGGCAGGAAACAAAATGCTTGAGGGTTGCAGTAAATGACTGGATTCTCTGAAACTGCCATCTCCTCCCTTAACGTGGAGAATGAGCATCAGTCTATTATGGACATAATCCAAATCACTTTTAAGATAATAAAATTTAATTATGTATTCTTAAAAACTGAGAACCCACCAATTGTTGTTAACAAGCTTTTCCTCATTTGTAGCTAGTGAGTTAAATTTGTTGAGGCTATTTTTCCAACAGTTAATTTTTTAAACACCATTTTATTTTTAGTTAAGTAGCTTTGGTATAACATTGCTTTTAGTGGTAGATTAAATACATCCATTATTTTCAACTTTCCTACATTTTGGAAACCAGGAACTAAATTTCTGGGTTTGTCTTTATATAATTGTCATTCTCTGCACCTTAGAGACTTTCTCTGTTTATTATCTATTAGGAGAAGTATTTCCCTCTCATCTCTGAACAGCTGGGCATCTGTCTTTGCATTGATTTTTAGGTACCTCTGTGCTTGAGAGAACAAACATGGCAAAGCATTTCAAAATTCATTCTGATTTGGTCAGCTCCTGTTTTGAGTTAACTGTTTTGAGTGAGATCGTCCCTTAACAAGGACATTATGGATTTAATGACCTTTATATCCACAAAAGGTTAAACTGACCCCAGAAATCCACAGTTCATTCTTAAAAAAGTAATTTAAGAACTGACACATTAATTGTTTTGCCATATACGTGATATTTTTCTGTAGCAGTCTCCATGGTTTATCTTTCTTTTCTTTTCCATGGATTATATTATTTACCTGAACTAAAATATTCTATAAACCAGATAATATTACCAACCCTCCTTCAGTTCAGCTCAGTTCAGTTGCTCCGTCGTGTCCGACTCTTTACAACCCCATGGACTGCAATAAGCCAGGCTTCCCTGTCCATCACCAACTCCCAGAGTTTACTCAAACTCATGTACATTGAGTCAGTGATGCCATCCAACCATTTCATCCTCTGTCATCCCCCTCCCTTCCTGCCTTCAATTTTTCCCAGCATCAGAGTCTTTTCCAAGAAGTCAGTTCTTCACATCAAAGGTGGCCAAAGTAATGGAGTTTTAGCTTCAGCATCAGTCCTTCCAATGAATATTCAGGACTGATTTCCTTCAGGATGGTCTGGTTGGATCTCCTTGCAGTCCAAGGCACCCTCCAGAGTCTTCTCCAACACCACAGTTCGAAAGCACCAATTCTTCAGTGCTCAGCTTTGTTTATAGTCCAACTCTCATATCCATACATGACCACTGGAAAAACCATAGCCTTGACTAGACGGACCTTTGCTGGCAAAGTAATGTCTCTGCTTTTGAATATGCTGTCTAGGTTGCTCATAACTTCCCTTCCAAAGAGCAAGTGCCATTTAATTTCATGGCCACAGTCACCATCTGCAATGATTTTGGAGCCCCCCAAAATAAAGTCTGTCACTGTTTCCACTGTTTCCCCATCTATTTGCCATGAAGTGATGAGAACAGATGCCATAATCTTAGTTGTATGAATGCTGAGCCTCAAACCAACTTTTTCACTCTCCTCTTTCACTTTTATCAAGAGGGTCTCTAGTTCTTCTTCGCTTTCTGCCGTAAGGATAGTGTCATCTGCACATCTGAGGTTATTGATATTTCTCCTGGCGATTTTGATTCCAGTTTGTGCTTCATCCAACCTGGTGTTTCTCATGATATACTCTGCATATAAGTTAAATAAGCAGGGTGACCATATACACCCTTGATGTACTCCTTTCCCAGTCTGAAACCAGTCTTTTGCTCCATATCCAGTTCTAACTGTTGCTTCTTTACCTGCATAGAGGTTTCTCAGGAGGCAGGTAACGTAGTCTGGTATTCCCATCTCTTAAAGAATTTTCCAGAGTTTGTTGTGGTCCACACAGTCAAAGGCTTTGGCATAGTCAATAAAGCAGAAGTAGATGTTTTTCTGGAACTCTCTTGCTTTTTCAATGATCCAAGGGATGTTGGCAATTTGATCCTCTGCCTTTTTACATCCAGCTTGAACATCTGTAAGTTCATGGTTCATATACTATTGAAGCCTGGCTTGGAGAATTTAGAGCATTACTTTACTAGCATGTGAGATGAGAGCAATTGTGCGGTAGTTTGACCTTTTTTGGGGATTGGAATGAAAACTGACCTTTTCCAGTCCTGTAGCCCAGGAAATGAAGCACAAAGAGTTTAAGCAGCTTTCCCAAAGTTACACAGCAAGTCAACGGTGAAGACATACTTTAAACCCAAGAAATCCAGATTTTACTCATGATACTCCTATTATCTCACTTGGCTATAGGATAGAAAAGTATGCACATATATATGCTCACTCATTTCCCTAAAGCCTATACCATGCTTACTGTCACAAACCACTGTGATCAATACCATAAAATTCCATAGACTATATGTAGGTGCATTTTTGGTAGATCATGCCCAAAGTAATAGTTATTGCCAGATGACAAGTTGCTCCTAGTTGTAGCTACACAGCTGTTTTAGAACTCACTGCCTGTCTCTTTTTAAGCCTTATCCAAATAGAGATTGCTGGCAAGGATTCTCTGTTTTACTTTGAGTCAGTCAGAATTGCTATTATTATAGATCTTGACCTCAGTTGACTTTAAAGTATCGCCTAAACTTCAACAGAATTACTTTGTACTGTGGGAGAGTTGGGTTTGTCTTCAAATAAGAATATACTGTTCACACACTGCTGATGAGATTTGCATTGTGAATGGTATTTGCAGCCATAACGGTGATGATGCACAGACGTTGTCAGGCCCATGAATCAACTGAAATTATTTGCAAGTTATCTAATTGGAGTTAGGGGTGTGTGATAATTAAATACAGATATAAATTCTTTACTACTTCTCCCAGTGAGAGGTGGAGTTTAATTTCTCTCTCTCCTTGAATCTGAGCTTGCGTTATTGGTGTATTTGACCAATTTCAATGGGGAGAAGAAAGTGATAAACTGGGAATTCCAAGGATGGGTCTTAAGAGAAGAGCTTCCACTTAGGTCTTTCATTTGCTTACTCTGAGGGAACCCAGCTACCTTGTGAGAACTTCAACTTCCCTGAAATCACATGTTGTAGATGCCAAATATAGGTGCTCTGGTCAGCAGTCTCCACTGAGTCCAAGCTTCCATTCATTCTTACGATCTATTGAGTGATGCCAGTTTGGACCTTCAAAACCAACCCAACTACAATCTGAGTACACAAAGTGACCTCAAGCAGTGCCACAAAAACAGATGAGTCATACAGCCAAGTCTGGTCCAAATATCTAACCTACAAAATTATGAGATACAATAAAACATTGTTTAAAGCCACTGAGTTTGGGAGTAGTTTGTTATGCAGCAATGGATAAATAACCACAACAGAAAATGATAGATGGCTCTGCCACAAAGGAATCAAATAGGACATTCTACCATCACATAACCTCACAGTCCCCAGGCTCTAAAGAAGTCAGTTCACATTTAAAAGCAGATTTCACATCCATTTTGGGATTCAACTCAATAAACATGGGTTTCTGACTCTACTCTATTGCTGGCCACTCAGAGTAAATTCCCAATGTATTCAGAAATGAGTCCAGGGACTTCCTTGAGGGTCCAGTGGTTAAGGATCCACTTTCCAATGTGAGTTCAATCCCTGGTGGGGGAACTAAGATCCCACATGTCTAGGGGCAATTAAGCCCACAGGCACAACTACCGAGCCTGTGTGCTCTGGACCTCATGTGCTAACACAAGACCTAAAACAGCCAAATAAATAAATAAATATTTTTTAAAAAGAAAAGAGTCCATACAAGCTGACTGCTTTCTTGGAAGAATTCTTTATCCCGTGGCCAATTGAAAGAGCTTCAGCTCCCATAGCTTCTGACCATAATTCATATTTTCATTGACATCTTCACCTGGACACAAAAATCAGTTCATGCAACTAAATAAGTATTCAGACAACGTCCAATTCTTTCATCTGCATTTCCTCCCTGTCTGCCCTGCTCTGTCAACTTCTTTGATCCACCCCTTGCTCTCATTGATTCTCTCCTCTGCAGCTCCATCTCCTTCCCAAACATGCTGCTTCTTTCTGCCTCCTCCTTTCACTTCTGTTTGACCTCAGGCAGTCTCTTTACCTCTCCTCATATTTGTAAATTAGGGATGCAGTGAACATTAAAATTAGGTCATGTGTGCATGCTAAGTTATTCAGTCATGTCCAACTCTTTGTGGCCCTCTGGACCTGGCTATGGTTTTTCCAGTGGTCATGTATGGATGTGAGAGTTGGACTGTGAAGAAGGCTGAGTGCTGAAGAATTGATGCTTTTGAACTGTGGTGTTGGAGAAGACTTTTGAGAGTCCCTTGGACTGCAAGGAGATCCAACCAGTCCATTCTGAAGGAGATCAACCCTGGGATTTCTTTGGCAGGAATGATGCTAAAGCTGAAACTCCAGTACTTTGGCCACGTTATGCGAAGAGTTGACTCACTGGAAAAGACTCTGATGCTGGGAGGGATTGGGGGCAGGAGAAGGGGATGACAGAGGATGAGATGGCTGGATGGCATCACTGACTCAATGGACGTGCGTCTGAGTGAACTCAGGGAGTTGGTGATGGACAGGGAGGCCTGGCATGCTGTGATTCATGGGGTCACAAAGAGTCGGACAGACTGAGCAACTGAACTGAACTGAACTGAACTGGACCTGGTAAACTGCCAGGCTGCTCTGTCTATGGGATTCTCTAGGCAAGGATACTAGAGTGGGTTGCCATGCCCTTCTTCAGGGGATCTTCCTAACCCAGGGGTCAATCCTGTATCTCTTGTGTCCTGCATTGGCTGGTGGATTCTTTACCACCAGTGCCATCTGTGTCACATAATTTAAACATTAGCACAGGATACAGAGTAAGTGCTCAAAATATTTTCACCTTATTAAAACATCATTACTAATATCCTTCAGCCTAAAGCAATAGTGAACTTGACACTCAACTCATGCCAACACAGGCCAACAAACACTTGTCTGACTACAACTACTACAACATGTCAAAACTCCTCACAAAAATCTAAATTCCATTTGGACTCGTTCAAGATCACTTCTACCATAATCAAAACCTTCAAATCAAAGTAACCACACTTCCCATGAAAACAGTGTGCCATGGTGTGAATAAGTATAATGTCCAACCCTAGTATGCAAAGAAACTTATCTATCAAACTGTCACTGAGGTCATTCCAGAAATCCAAATTGTGCAACAAAATTACTCTTTTTAATTTCATAGTTTTGTTCAATATGATTGCATTATTTCTAATGGACATATCAAAATTATTTTAAATTGAATTAATCTGATTAGCAAAATATTAAAATTTATTAGGACTTCCCATTTGGCCCTAGTGGTAAAGAAGCATACTATGATACTGAAATACATTTTTGTATGAACCAAGAAAAATATAATTCTTCCTAGAATACTTTTTTATTCAGAGATCTCTAAACATTTTAACATTATGTGAATTTCACTTTTATAATACGATAAGGTCACTAATAACTATTAGAATTTCCCCTTTAGGATTCTTTTCCTCTCAGAATATAACAGATATTGAATAAGATGGGTACTTACTAATAACCAATTTGTAAAAATAAACACACAGCTGCCCACTAGACTTCTCTATTCAGATGTTCCAAAAAATAACATCAACAACAATCATAATAATGACTGAAACTTGCCACAGCACTTACACTGTACTCAGCACTATTTGAAGTACTTAATTTACATTTTCTCAATCTTATCATCACAGCTATCATTGCAACAAGCCTATGTATAGGCATTACTATTCCCATTTTATAAGGGAAACTGAAGTATGAAAAGTTTAAATAATCTGCTCAGGATCACACAACTATTGAGTGTTAGAGTCTGGATTTAAACCCAAGAAGACTCCCAAGTCTGACTTTTAACCACTGCTTATACACCTGACCTGCCTCTTGAGAAACCTGTATGCAGGTCAGGAAGCAACAATTAGAACTGGACATGGAACAACAGACTGGTTCCAAATAGAAAAAGGAGTACGTCAAGGCTGTATATTGTCACCCTGCTTATTTGACTTATATGCAGAGTACGTCATGAGAAACACTGGGCAGGACGAAGCACACACTGGAATCAAGAATGCCAGGAGAAATATTAATAACCTCAGATATGCAGATGACACCACCCTCATGGCAGAAAGTGAAGAAGAACTAAAGAGCCTCTTGATGAAAGTGAAAGAGGAGAGTGAAAAAGTTGGCTTAAAGCTCAACATTCAGAAAACTAAGATCATGGCATCCGATCCCATCACTTCATGGCAAATAGATGGGGAAACAGTGGAAACAGTGACAGACTTTATTTTAGGGGGCTCCAAAATCACTGCAGATGGTGATTGCAGCCAGGAAATTAAAAGACACTTACTCCTTGGAAGGAAAGTTATGACCAACCTAGACAGCATATTAAAAAGCAGAGACATTACTTTGTCAACAAAGGTCCATCTAGTCAAGGCTATGTTTTTTCCAGTAGTCATGTATGGATGTGAGAGTTGGACTATAAAGAAACCTGAGTGCCAAAGAATTGATGCTTTTGAACTGTGGTGTTGGAGAAGACTCTTGAGAGTCCCTTGGACTCAAAGGAGATCCAACTAGTCCATCCTAAAGGAGGTCAGTCCTAGATGTTCATTGGAAGGACCGATGTTGAAGCTGAATCTCCAATACTTTGGCCACCTGATGCGAAGAGCTGAGTCATTTGAAAAGACCCTGATGCTGGGAAAGATTGAGGGCAGGAGGAGAAGGCGACAACAGAAGATGAGATGGTTGGATGACATCGCTGACTCAATGGACGTGAGTTTGTGTAAACTCTGGGAGTTGGTGATGGACAGGGAGGCCTAGTGGGCTGCAGTTCATGGGGTCTCAAAGAGTCGGAAATGACTGAGTGACTGAACTGAAACTGAAATACACCATTTCAATTCTGCCTTTCACGGACACCTGAAAATCTCATGCCTAAAACAGAATGTACCATCTTCAACCAACAGTCAGCACTAACTCCTGGGTTCATTAATGCCAAAAATATCATATGACCTCTTACCTGTTGCTCAGGCAAACAGGCAGCTCTGAATCTGAGTAACTTCTCTGAGTCATCCAAACACATTACGACAGTTCTTAGTCCCAAATATTAATACATCATTCTTCTTCTTGCTTTCTCTTTCCTATTCTAGTCCAAGTGATTCTGTGTGTGTGTGTGTATGTGTCTCCTAGATCAGATCACTGTATTTGCCTCTTAACTACTCTCTGCCTCCAATCCTAGTTCATTCGGTCCAGTCTCAATTCTGCAGTCAAAGTGACTTTCTCTAAAATACTGAAGCAATTATGACACCTTCTAACTTAAAAAAACACTTCAGCAGCTTCCTGCTATCCTTAGCAAAGTGTCCAAATTCTCTAACATGGCTTCCAGGGCACTTAGGTCTTAGTCTGAGCTATTTCTCAGCCTTACCATCATCCCTGCATGCACAAAGCTCCAGCCACACTCAGCTGCCTTCAGTTCTTCAAACTCAATATATTTCCTTGCCTCGGGGTCTTCATACACATTATTTTCATTGTGCATACGCACTGTAGAACACACCACACTTCTTCACCTGGAAAATTCTTACTTATCCCCCGGGTTCCAGTTTAGATGTTCCTCATGGAAGCCTGCCAGGATCCACCCAGGCAAGTGTTCACACAGACCCTGAACTTTCTTATGGCAGCATTAATCAAGTTCCACTATAGTAGTTATCTTTAAATTCTCTTCATCCACCTCTAAACTATGAGCTTCATTAGTCCAAATCTACTCTTTTATTTATAAATACTCAATAAATGTTTGTGAATTTAATTAATGAATTTAAGACACAAAGCACTAAAGAAAGGTGATATAGATATTCTATGTATAAGAAACTACACACTCCAAAATTGTCTATTTTCTGCCAGAAAATAGAGTTGCATGACTATTCTGTATGAAATATTCTAAAACAAGCCATTAAAAAGATGAAAAATGATAAGTGAGTGGTCATGAACAAACTATAATGGAGAAAGAATAAAGGAAGGAACAGATTAAATATAACTTTTGGAGGTTGATAAATGTCTAACATGGTTAGATAGCACCACTGACTCAATTGACATGATCTGAGCAAACTCTAGGACATGGTGAAGGACAAGAAAGCCTGGCATGCTGCAGTCCATGGGGTCACAAAGAGTGAGGCACCATGGTCACAGAGATATACATAAGTATTGATAAGATTACTGAAATAACTAAGATTGAAGAGGATTTTTTGGATCTCTAATAATCTTGAGGGGAAAGTTGATTGAAGATTTTGGAAAGTTAGTGTTTTCAGGATTTCCTTTATAAACTCTTCAGCCCCCTGAATATATGAACAGTGAAGTTAAGACTGGAGGCCCTATGTAAACTGGGCCTCCCTTAAGCCAAGGGAGGAAATAGGAACTTATAATTCAAAAGGAGGACCGGAAAACAATTATTCTGATGAAGCACTTCGCACCACAATCATTTTTTGGAGTCAAAACTGTGTGGAAGCTATAATTCTGAACACCTATTAGGTTCCAGGCATGTAATAGTCAATAGAACAAGTATGTCCCTACCTTCCATAGATCTGCATAAGAATCAGAGCCTCGAAACTGGCTCTCAGCTTTAGCTTTCATGTGGAAGAATAGGTGCTGAGATGATTTGAAATAATTTATAGTGGAATAGCCCCAATAGATCAAAGGAAATCATCATTGATTAAAAGCAACCCTGTCTTAATGACATTAGTACAAATATAGAAACCAACAAATCATATGTTTCATGTATTTCTAAAAATATCTGTTTGAACTCACCTTTCCAGAGAGATTAGCATGGCAAAACCCAAACAGGGTAAGCCAAGGACCATTCTCTGAGAAATCAGTCTACAAAGTACCATCTGTTTACATTTAGAAGTCCCTGAGTGCATGAGAGCTAAGTCACCACAGTTGTGTTCAACTTTGCAACCCTATGGACTATAGCCCACCAGGCTCCTCTGTCCATGGGATTCTCCAGGCAAGAATAATGGAGTGGGTTGCCATGCCCTCATCCAGGGGATCTTCCTGACCCAAGGATTAAACCCAGGTCTCCTGTGGCTCCTGAATTACAGGTGGATTCTTTACTGCTGAGCCACCCAGGAAGCCCTTATAAGTCCCTATGGCCCCACAGATCCATAGATTTCAACAGAATCAGACTCTAGGGTGACTGAGTTACTTCTGAAAAGAATAGGACTTCACAGAGTACATCAAGGCATGTAATGATAGATTTAGCACAGGGTAATATTTTTTTGCTCTAGAGGCTCGCCCAGCATTGTGAAAGTTAGTATTGCTTTGTCTTATTGTGAGATAATGAATAAAGTATGAACTTAATTTGCATCAAATACTTGTGCCTCATGGTTTTGAAAATCTCTGAAAACTCCTACTCATTCACATCTTAACTGCAATGAGACCATTTTCCCCCTGAAGCTCCCTATATATTTTAATTATGAGTGGGAAGGAAAGTGTATCAAACCTGGCAAATAATATGACATTATGTCCTTAGTTTAATTGGAAAACATTCTTTAAAAAGGATCCATATGTAAATCCTCTTGAATGGAGAGATTAAAATAAATGTTACAGTCTAATTAAATTATTTCATATAAATTTCCTTTGCAGCATTCTATGTGGAAATTTGTAAAGAGTTATGGGAAACACTTAGCAGAATATTTCTGTTATGCTAATGACCTCAATGCCCTGCTATATTTCATCCTTCAGGACCTTGCATAGGCAGGTAGAAGAGAGACTATGAAAGAGATTACTGAATGTGCTTAAATTTCAGAAAGAAAAATACAATTATCTGGACACTGGATATTAGAATGTATTTTTATTAATAAAATACATACATTTTCTAATTATTTCTCTTTTTTAATAACTTGCTTTGAACTTTCAGATTCTTTCTCCTTTCTATGTACTCATATCTTGGTCTTCATTGCAGCTGCCAACAGCACTAAGATTTGTGTGGGAATATGTCATTTGAGACACAGCATCTTTGACTTTTTTTGTGTGTGAGACTGCTATGTTGCCTCCTTTGATGAACAAAAGCACTTCTCTGGGGTTTGTGTGTTTCTTCTAGGAAACACCTTACAGTAATAATTAGCTAGGCTGGTAGTTTCAGGAGAGAAAGTGAACCTTTACTGCTATCAAAAAAGCCTATTTTTTGTTTTGGTCAACAATCAATAGTTTTCTTTGTGAACACAAGTCCTTTATAAAATGAAAGTTGTAAAGACTCTAAAAATGATCTTTCAGAAACAAGGGGCTCTCACAAATGGTGCAAATTTTGATTTGCTGAGGTTTTTTTTTTTTTTTTTTTCCCATTACTGCATGAGCTCAACAGCTGTAGGTACTTAAACTCTCTTCCTGGAACCCTTGCACCCTACATTATGCACAAGAGAAGTAGGGACAATTATTACCAATTTTTCACAGAACCTAGGGAGCCACTCAGGAGGATAGACATTCTTGCTCCTGCCACATTCCCTTCACACTCACCAATTGCAACAGCATCTCATAAAAGAGCACAGTAATATTCACTAGGGAAAATAGAATTTTTATATATGAGAACAAAGGAAAAGGAAACAGAAAAAGAAGGGAAAGAAAGTTAAGCCAGTCTTTTTCTAGCTAAGGTTGTCTAGAATGATATGTAATGAAAGGTCTTTGTGGATTTGATTGGGTGTGTGTGAGTATTCGTGGCACCTGTGCCTGCAGGGGGGCCGCACCAGCAGCCAAATGGTAATACTGGTGTGTAATTACAGAGCACTTAACTGCATTCAGCCTTGGTTTGTTTCTCTGATAATTTCCACTTTCATTGTTCAAGAGGCTGTGGACACTGTGGAAGCTGAGGTTCAAGTACCTGCAGCTGTTGAGATACATGAATGTAGTAGCTGTTTTTAAAAGTTTCCAGTAGGAATGCTGTTTAAGAAGAAAGTTTAACAGAAGTACAGTTAAAATATTCTACTTACCTTTCCAAAGCCATAAAATCCTCCATCTTTAACTGGATCATTCTTTAGTCCTCCTTCTTCTTCATTTCACAAGCTGGCTAAGCTCTCTCTTCACCCCACCACTAGAGCTGGTCCTCCTTCCCTGCTATTAAATTCTCAGTGTGGAAAAAGCTACTTCAATTCCTGTTCCCCTCTACAGACATAGCCCCATGTTGTATGCAGTTGTGATATATAACAGATTCAGACATTTTTAAATGTGTTAACCTGTTTATATAAAAAAATACAAATATTCCAAAAGGACAAAGACTTGCCAAATCTGAACACAAATCTGCTTCATTTGCTTCCATTTCCCTCCTCCAGCCAAACTGTTGAATAAAGTATTTGTGTTTAGTTTTCTTAAAGGTTGGAATATTGGAAAACACAAAGGTAACACAAGCAAAAATTAATATAATTTCATTTCAGCACCTTGGAGAGAGTGTATGTCATCTGTTTTCCCAAAACCCTAAATTTCAGGAACAAAATTATAGGGACTATTTAGAAACAATACTGGTTAATTATTACTCTACCATTTTATCATATTTTAGAAATAGTCTGTTCAAATTAATATAAAAATTGAGAGCCTTTATTACATTTCCACAGTATGAACCTTAACTATTGCTTCCCTGATAGCTCAGTTGGTAAAGAATCTGCCTGCAATGCAGGAGACCCTGGTTCGACTCCTGGGTCAGGAAGATCCACTGGAGAAGAGATAGGCTACCCATGCCAGTATTCTTGGGCTTCCCTTGTGCCTCAGCTGGCAAGGAATCCACCTGCAATGTGGGAGATCTGGGTTTGATCCTTGGGTTGGGAAGATCCCCTTGAGAAGGGGAAGGCTACCCACTCTGGTATTCTGGCCTGGAGAATTCTATGGACTGTATAGTCCATGGGGTCACAAAGAGTTGGGCACAACTGAGTCACTTTCACTTTCAATTGCTTTGAATATTTGGTACTTTCAGCAACCAATTCTGTTTGTTTCAAATTATGAGTTAACATTTTTAAATTGGTTACTAACAGTGTGCTTACTTTTGTCCAAAGTGTAATTGTTCTCTTCCTCTGAATGTGCATATACATATGTGTATTTAGATAGATAGGTGATAGATATTCATAGATTGATTGATAGAGGATAGATGGGAGTAAGCAATAATAAATCAAATGGGATAAAATATTACCAATAGGTAAATCTGGGTAAAATCTGAGCAATTTTTATGTTTGCAATTTTTTAAGTCCAAAATTCTTTCCAAATAAAAAGTTTTGAAATTTCTGTGTGATTCAAAAACGTACAACCAAAAATTCAGTCTCAACCTCTGCCCTTAGTCCTTTCTCTTCAAACATAGCCTGAGCTCCAGTTTTACCACACTGCTTGTAATTTCTTCAGATTAACGTGCTTATCCTCTTATCTACCTGGAAAATGACAACACATGGTACAAGACAGGGCATCTCCCCAGAAAAGCATTTCCCTGATCTCTGCAGGCAAGTGTTTTCTTCACCATAAGAAATGAATTCTTTTACATATCTGTCTTCATCAAAATACAAAATTAAAAAAAAAAAAACGAAACTGCATTTTTTTGTGACTCTGGGCATTTTGGTATTTGAGTTTCTTTATCTGTAATGTGGAGATGGTAGCACCTACTCATAGGGATATTTTGAGGATTAAATGGGTTACCTCATATACAGGACTTAGAACCACCTGAGGAATAGCAGGTAGTTACCAATAGCAAGTAATGTTACCAATAGTTACTTATTATGCTGGTGCTCGTGATGCGATGGTGTAAAGTAATACAGCATCGGAAAAGTACTAGACTAGTCAGTGTAGGAGGGATCATACTGTATTATACACTAAAACTTTCATAAACTCATTAAATATTTTCAGGAAAATGAATGGATGATCAGGGAGTACATTGCCATGATCTTGTGGGGAAGAAGTAATGAAGGTCTCAACCAAGGCCATAAAAAGAAGGGAATAAGATAAAATCAGTTCTGAAAGACTTGGTGCAGATCTACATCAAGGGAAGGGATAAAAGTCATGTTGTCCTCATTGTCTTAGAAACTTTACAAATCCACATCTTAGGTGGTATTTCTAGGCTAGCTGTGGTATCACTGTGGCCCTTGATACTGTCTATCAGACAATATGGATTAGCCTCTGACTGCCTTCAAATACTTTTCTCTGTGTTACACAAGACATTTTTTTAAGCTTAATTTATTATATATGCGTGGAAATCTTTGATTAGTATGTGATTTTCATTCATTCACTCAGTCGCTCAGTCGTGTCTGACTCTCTGAGACCCCATGAATCGCAGTACGCCAGGCCTCCCTGTCCGTCACCAACTCCAGGAGTTCACTCAGACTCACGTCCATTGAGTCAGTGATGCCATCCAGCCATCTCATCCTCTGTCGTCCCCTTCTCCTCCCGCCCCCAATCCCTCCCAGCATCAGAGTCTTTTCTAATGAGTCAACTCTTCGCATGAGGTGGCCAAAGTGCTGGAGTTTCAGCTTTAGCATCATTCCTTCCAAAGAAATCCCAGGGCTTATCTCCTTCAGAATGGACTGATTAGATCTCCTTGTGATTTTAGCTATATATTTGAAAGAATCTGGGCATGTCGTACTGGTCCAGGGGTTAAGAATCTGCCTGCCAATGCAGGGGATGTGGATTTGATCTCTGGAAGGGAAACTAAGAGCCTATATGCTGTGGAGCAACTAAGCCAGTGAGCCACAACTACTGAAGCTCACGCAACTTGGAGCCCATGTGTCATAACTAGAGAATCTGTTATGATCTTTGTTGCACTGCAACAAAAGATCTCGCATGACACGACGAAGATTCTGCATGTTGCAACTAAGACCTAATGCAGCCACATAAATATTTTTAAAAAAGAAAGGATACAGATCAAAGGTAGTATATAACCACTTAACAAGAGAATGAATTTTTAATGAGATTTATAAGCAAGGAATAGGAGGAGGAAAAAAAAGAGAAATTAACAGCTTAAGCTTTATTATGTTTAATATTAATTTGCTCATACCCTATAGGGCTTTGTGTGGAAAAAAGAATAAAAAAGATATAATCCTGGCACCAAGCCCTGTTTCATCAGAGAAATGAACAGATTTTGTGGATCAATGCAAAGATAAATGAATCAATAAATGCAAGAATACCACTGTCTTATCTCTCAATAGTATTTTATTTAAAAGTTCACAATTAGAGCACTTGTAACAACACAAAAAGTTTAAAAGTGACAAAGGCTGCCCTGTAGCAAAGATTTTTCTTGTATGGAGAAGGAACAAGGACTTTGTGCCTAAAATGTATAAAACTTAACATTGTATCAGGGGACTCAGTAGATCAACAGAATCTGTCCTCTGAAGGGAATTAATATAACTTCCAAGTTATTCCAAAGTGGGCAGAAAGGAGGGGTATGGGAGAGATGGCATAAATCTGAAGATTTCACTTGGCTCAGGTTAAAAATCCAAAGAGAAACAAGAACAAAACCTCAGTGGTATCCACCATCTGCTGACATACTACAAAACACAAAATTGCAAACCAGTATCCTTTTAATAAATCCATACTTTAAAGACCTCTGCTACACTTCTCAATTTCAGTTCTGTGGGAGGGGATGATGATATTCCTGTATAAGCCAGAGAGAATGATTATTGAAAAGAAACAATACACGAACATCACGATGGAGGAGTTCTTAAATTAAATCCATATTTCATTTGAACCATTTTTAGAGTATTCTGCCTTGTTATATGAAAGTGTCCTGAGTATGGCAGATGCTGTTTAAAAATGGCAATAGTGTCTGTAAAGAATATATAGAAAGAGTTCAGAAGACAGAGCAGCAATTTTTTCTAACTTGATCATCATTAATCAGCACTATACAATGTTAGCTGCAAATAAGCACGTAGATAAACTTGGTCCACCAAAAATAAGGCATTAATAAGCGAAGGCTCTGATGAAGAACAGTTACTTGGGGAGGACTCTCTGAGTAAAATTTTTTAAAGGTGACTGACAACAATTTAATTGTGAAAGAAAAGAATATTAAGGCACACCTAAGTACACTGAAATAAAGTTTGATATCAATATTTGTTTCTAGGAAAGAAAGCTGCAAATCAGTTCCTTTAGATAAAAAGTGGCTTAGGTTGATTTAAGAATGGAGACAGAGTGTCTCTATTTCTCTATAGTTCTTTCCCAGCACTGTACTGCCTGTAGTGGAAGAGACTCTTGGAGTCCACATTGCGAGCTTTCTTCACAGCTTCAGCAAAAAGCTTGGTCACCTGAAAATATGAAGTTAGGAATCTTAGCAACACACATGAAATGAAAGTGAATGTTCAATGAAGCAGGAGCAAAAAGTCACAGTTTCTGTTCCTGATTTTCAAAGGGGTATGGCATGAAAGACACAAACATCTTTATTTAATGGGGATTTTCTCCTATATCTCAGACCTCAACATGAATAAGCTTATTTCCCCTCACCATTCACAGAAATTAAAACTGACTCAGGGGGAAAAAAATACAATGGCCAGAAATTTATAGGGTCTTTACAAACAGTTCTCCAAGTGATAAATTTGTTGGGTCGTGTTCAAGTAGAAGAGAACATGCCTTCAGTAATCATTTCCTGTGGACTGGACAAGTGCTTGCACTATATCTGTGCTTTCAATTACCATTACCTGTTGCTTTTATGCAGTGCCTTTCATTTAGACACAATGGAATAAAATTGCATATCATTATTACATGCCATACCACACTTTTTATTTAGAGGATATTTGTATGTGTAATGAGAGAACCATGGTTATCCATGGCTTCTGGTTATCTCAGCTCCTTGATCACCAACTGTCTCAGGCCATGACCTACCATAATAAACCATTAATTTAGATTCTATTTAGAAATTCTTCTGCTTTCTGAAAGTTACAAGAAAGAGAGAAGAGAGGTGTGTACTCTCAAGAGAGGCACAGAAATAAAAACCCTCGTGTGGACTATGTTTGAGGAAAAGAACATACCTGGAAATTAGTGAGGAGAGCAATTCCACTGTCAACAGCTGTCCTCCGAATCACATAATTATCATGGACAAATTTAGTGTTGTTATTGGGGAGGTTAATCACCAGGTCAATGCTGCCATCTCTAATCAATCTGAAGAAATAAACAAAATAAATACAAGCTTGCAGGTGATGATGTATATTTTATAATTAGTTTTCAAACTACTAACGTAAATTAGTCTCAAAACCATTCAAGTCAATGGCATACTGAGTTGACTGACACCTGCCCTCCTTTATTCCTAAGTAGAGGTTCAAACTATACACATTCGGGGGATATAATATTTTTATTGTGTTCTTGAAAGAATGCTGTTGAATGTCTAACTAATCAAATGGAAATATATGTTTTATCTTTAAAATGATACTGATAGCAAGAATTGGTAATTTGAGAGACAGTTACTTATTTTACAAGAAGGTGGTTCTTCCAGCATCTAAGGCCATTCCACTCCCCACCCCTCACACCCACTTCAGATCAACTTTACTTCACTGCCTGCTTCCTAGTGTCTCAGCTGATGTTATGAAATACAGGCTGCCTGATTTTGAATTAAACCACTTCACATTCTGTTGCTGGGCTGCGATAAACATTAGGAGATGTTTAGATGTCAAAAGCAGGAAGCAGTACTAACTCTTGTTTTACAAGCCCTCAGAAGGGCCTCTGGGCTTCCCTAGTGGCTCAGGAGTAAAGAACCGCCTGCCAGTGCAGGAGACACAAGACACGCAGGTTTGATCCCTGGGTTGGGAAGATCCCCCGGAAAAGGAAGTAGCAACCCACTCCAGTATTCTTGCCTGGAAAATTCCACTGGACAGAGGAGCCTGGCGGGTTACAGTCCATGGGGTCACAAAGAGTCGGACACAACTGATGGACTAAACAACGACAACAAAGAAAGGCTTCTAGCATCATTGGAATAATTTGCCTTCTTTTATTAATTTGATGATGATTTGTAGGTTACTTTCTCAAGAGCCCTGACAGATAGTATATCATATACTGTTTGTTAGTTAGGACTTAGCCATCCAGTAGGCTGTAACGTCCTGGAGCAACTGAGAATTTTCTCCTATGTACCTACACCACATAGTTCTGTATGTGTTAATGTGTCAGTGTTTCTGAAGGTTCAGGTAGTGTGCTGAAATAAATGTCTTACAAAACCTAATGAAGAAATAGCCTAAGGCATAATAACCAACCTAATCAAAGAATGGCAAATCAGGCAGTCTAATAGGTGACATTATCATCTCTCTCCCCATGGTGCCCTTTAAGTAGCAAGTTCTCAATAAATTGACTGTTTCATTGATGCACAACCTCAGTGAATGCAGCTGGTTAATCTTACACTTGATATACACATATATACACAATGCAAGTTGACATAAAACACAAAGCGCTGCATTACTTTCTTTGGGCCCATGATTCTCATCACTGAGATCTTGGTTGCTGTCTGTCAAAGGAATGGACATTTACTGGGAAATATTTTGAAAGATGCTACATATCACCATGTACATATATGGCATTATGTGTTTTACAATAACAGCAAAGTTCATGAGAAGGAGGCTTTACTGTCATGCACAAATTTCCTCATTTTAAATTGGTTAACTAAAAAGATTTTTAGAAGACTTGCAATAGGGTAAGGTGTTATATTTATATCATGTGTGTGTGCATACTCAGTTGCTCAGTTGCGTCTGACTCTTTGTGACCCCACAGACCGTAGCTCGCCAGGCTCCTCTGTCCATGGGATTTTCCAGGCAACAATACTGGATTGGCTTGCTGTTTCCTCTTCCAAGAGATCTTCCTGACCCAGGGATAGAACCGGTGTCTCTATGGCCTCTTACACTGGCAGGTGGATTCTTTGCCACTGAGCCACCTGGCAAACCTCATACTTAGATCATATTAGTTCCCAAAGCTAATTCTCCATCTATTTTGTTATCTCAGAATAACCTGCCCAGTTCTTACTTTCTGATGGGCGAGAGGCTGGGGTTCTGTCCTTCTTGAGATGGCCATGCCACTGGGGTAGCAGGTACATTGTTGGCATTGAGCCAGTCTGATGTGGCTTCCGTGGCGAAGAGCTGTATTTAAAATTTTTTAAAAAGTCAGTTACTGTAGCAGGGAAAAGCTTTCATGAAGCAAAGGGGCCCATTAGGACACTTGAGTCATCTAAAACATAGAGCAGGAAAAAACGGTGAATATGAGATGCAAAATGATGTCAGAAATAGAGATTAAGACAGAATCGATTGTTATAGGCATTTTAAATATTTTTAAAATATTTGCAATAAGAAAAAAATTAATAACCTCAACTGTAACTGCTTTTGTAGGAGAGAAAAAGAAAGTTATTGGTGACTGAAAATTCAGTTATCAGACCAATAACGCTTCATGACCACAGGCCCACCTTGAGCCTTGGGACTCATTCTGTTTTACAGAACCAGGCTTTGTGTGCAGATATTCATGGCAAAGAAATTTTGCCTATAACTGTTGGAAACTATGACTTCATATGGAAACAGGAAAAGGAAAAAGGGAAAATATATGGAAATCCATTGAAACTTTATCCCAGTTCTGTGTTAGAAAAAGTCTCTAGGTTTTTAGCCAGCAAATTTAGTAAGGTTGTGGTAATAGTGCTAAAACTTAAAACTAGTCTTTCTAGTTAGTTTATTTCATTGAAGCTTTGAAATTATAAAGTTAGTCATAGTTTTCATATGGAGAGGTCATATCTTGCATGATTTTATTCCCCAATATTCTTCAATATTCTTTTTTGTGGATAGATTGCTGACAGAAAGCAATTAAGAAAAATAATATCACATACCTTGAAGCCTTCATTGTGTAATTGTTCAGCCACACCAAGGAATTGTGGACGAAATGATTGCTGAAATTAGAGGAATTTAACAAAATTCACTCTCTAGATACACGTTATTAATTTAATCATGCAATATAGCATTCTGTTATGCCATAAAAGGAAATGCCATGTGTTGCCTGGTGCTTTATATTCAAAGATGACAAGTTTCATCCTCCTAGAGTGATTATAAACTCTTACTTATTTTCTCATATAGATGAAATTCCATCCACATTGTCTTGCTTTCTACTGTCTTACTTTTTACACCTCAAATTCCTTTACTCATTGTTTAATCTATTGAGTGTCTGAGTATAGAGTCAGATTTACCCCTGGATTTACTTCTGGCTGGATCATTTTCCTGGTTAGAGAAAATTTAAAGTCATCTCTCTCAGGTGCTCAATGCCACATCAGCCTTTTTGGATGTTCTGCCTTTCAACCTGTTCTAATGGCTAAATTCTAAGTTTGGACTGCACTTCAATTCCTAGGCCTTGACCTAGCAATTCATGCAAAGTTCCCTACAAGTCAATCATTTGGAAATCAGTTGGGCATTTACTCTAAAGCAAAGAGTAAAAGAATGGACTCTGGAGTCACTAAGCTGCATTTCACTCTGTCTTTACCATGCATTTGTATGAAAAGTTAATGTCTTTGAGCCTCCATTTCCTCATTTATAAAACAGTGACTCCAATATTAGTGTATCTACTTCTTGATGGTCCACAATAAATTGGGTGACCTTGACCAACTTACTTAACCTCTCTGTGATATATTTTCCTCAACTGTTAAATAGGAATAATTGTACAGAGGATGAGATGGTAGGATGGCATCATCAACTCAATGGACATGAGTCTGAATAAACTCTTGGAGATAGTGAAGGACAGAGAAGCCCAGCGAACTGCAGTCCACGGGGTTACAAAGAGTCAGACACAACTGAGTGACTGAACAACAACAAAATGTCAGAGGGTCCCTGTGAGTATTCAGTGAGTGAAGTCCACCATAAGCGTTAGTACAGTGGTCATGCTCGATTACACAGTTGTGTCCAGTTCTTTGCAACCCCATGGAATGCAGCCCTCCAGGCTTCTCTGTCCATGGCATGCTCCAGGCAAGAATATTGGAGCAGATTGCCATTTCCTCCTTGGGAAGGGGATCTTCCCAACTCACAGATCGATCAAACTGGGATTTCCCACATTGGCGGATGGATAATCTACCACTGACCCACCTGGGAAGCTGTCAATTTAGCACAATTGCTGGCTCATTAATAGTTATCATTAAATATTATTATTATTAAAATAATTGTTTTTTCAGCCTCACAGAGGCTATATTCCTGTCCCTGCAACTCTAGCTCTGAAGCCTAGGTTCCTCTACTGGCTGTCACACTTAGAACACAAACCAGTATCATCCTCATATATGTTTTCCTTCCTACCAGGCTCCCTAATATTCAATCTTGCTGTTCAGATATTTTCTTAGAATTGTGTGTTCTTCTGAAAACCCCAGCTGGACCCATTCAATTTCTGGGTCCTGCCTTTCCTAGACTGTCTGTCGCCATCAGGGTTCCTTAATTCTGAACACACTTCCTTCCTGTGACCAAAAGCACATATTTGCAATACAGTGATCAGAGTGGAAGAAAACAAGCTCAGTAGCCTACCCAATCGCGAACTTCTGACCTTGATCCCATTAACATGAATGTCTGAGTAATCGAGCTAAACAGAATATGCAAAATTGTACAATGTTAAAAAGATATCCATTCTGCTTCAAATGAGAAATTTTCACATTTTTTTGAACTATTTACAAAAGTTTGTAAACAGATGATATAATTTGGTTACTTTTAAAATATTTTATAATCTATTAGAAATTATATTAGTAATGGTTGAGAAAAGTCATGGATATGATCTTATTTCAGTTTTAGAGAAACTAAGAATTGTGATAAAACATCCAGATCCTTGCACAATTTTGATAATGTTCAGCCCACAAAACTTCCTAATACTTACTTGTAGAGGCTTTTTGAGAAAAGATCTAAATCCTAGGTAGAGACCCCAAGACTATGTTCAAATATAAAATCCTTTCACAATCTGGCCCTCTCAATCCCAGAACTGCAATTTTATGAGAAGAAACTATTGGCAAATAGAAAAGATAAATGCAACAGGATGAATCTCAGCTAAAGCAGGCTCAGGGGTTATTCATGACAGCCTTCTAGAACACAAATTGTAACCATGCCCAAGGCAGTAGCTTTTCATTCCCACTTAGGACCCAACAGGAAGAAATGGGCTTAGATGCAAGAAGTTCATGGATAGATATAAAATTAAATAAGTATAAAATCAGAAAGTAATTCAAGACATTAAGGGAATTTAATGAGTTTTGTGGCAGTTTCTTTAAGAATAGATTAAGCAAAAGATTAGGACAATCTTTTACTCATTTGATTCTGCTTAAAAAGCAAGGGACTGAATTAAATGGCATTTTAGGTTTTCATGGTGTTTTAGATTTCTTGAAATATAGCAAATACATGTGAAATATTATAAATAAACCTCTGAATTTCATCAAGCACACCTAAAATGGAACATTACCTTGTGAACCTCTGCTAAACACACAGCAGACATAAGGAAGCATCAGAGCACACTGGAAGCTCACCATAAAGGTAACCAACACTTTTTGACCTGTTGATACATTAGTCAGGTACTAATCTCAATCTCTTACATTTCCCCTTAGCAAAAGTCACTAATAATATATGGCCATATGATAACATAACATTGCATCGATTTTCTAGAATATCATTTCACACGTATAATAGTTCTCAAGATGTGGCCTCCAGAGAATCAACATCATCTGGGAATTTGCTTAAATTATGAAAACTTGGGCCTTACCCCTAGATCTATAGAATCAGGAACTCTGGGAGTGGTTCCCAGGGATCTGCAGTTTAACAAACCCTCCAGTGCACATTCACATTTACATTTACATTTAGGAATAGAAAGTAAGAAGGGATAAGAGGACTACCCTTCATTCATTTTGTAATTCAAGGTGAAGATGCATTAACCTTGGCCAAAGACACTATGAAAAAGGTTGAGGGAGGAGTACTAGACTATAATTTTTTTTCTTTGCCATTTTAAAGTAAAATAAGTCAGCAAGACCTCTAAGTCCTGCAGACACCAGTCAGAACCTCATTATGGAGCTGTTTCAGGGCTGTCCCCCAAGTGGAAAAGATAAATATTCGACATGACAGTATTGGCAGTTTCCAGCCAGGGAACTACTCTGCCTTCTGGTCTGGGGTGTTGGCTTTCATAGTCACATTATAAACTTCTATCAAACATGTATTGAACACTTGTGACACATAAAATAGCCTCTCTACCAAAAGAAATTACAGCTGTCAGCTTTCATCTGAGTAGCCCCAGATTTAATAGCTGAATGAAAATACCTGGGTAAGAAACCATTTGTTACTAAAGGTGAAAAGTACAAGCTGATTTATTTCCTGGAAAACATATGTAAGAAAGAAAGTCCTTTAAAAGTTAAAAAAAAACATATATATATATATATATATATATATATATATATATATATTTCCTCCAATTATCATTTCACATTAATCCAAATTCTGGCTACAGAACCGAAAGCCAGGTTAAGATGGTGTGATGTCTGTGGACTCTACAGGGATGTCAGGATTGACAACTCTATGGTTGTTCATAATGATTCTGTATAGAAGATAAAAGGTTATTCATGTCACTTGGAGTTGTCTTTTGCAAATAAAATTCTTGCTTTGTGTTTCTGAGCCATGCTGAAGCACAGATATCAGGATGAGGGCTGTTTACGAGCATCACTGAATAGCCCAATCAGAGGGCGAAAAACAGCAAGGGCTCTTGATTTGCTCTAGAGTAAATCATTTATTGTTGAAGAGTGTTCCAGAAAACTTCAAGACAAGGCAGATTGCCCACTCATAGATACTAAAAATAAATCATGATGGGATGAAAAGAGGCTGGAAATATTGCAAGAAAATCAAAGATGATTTTGTTGCCACATAAACCTACATTATGCCTTTCTTATATTAGGGTCTATGCTTAAAAAAGCTCTTGGTAGACACACAGTGCCTGTAACAGTTGAATTGACAAGAATCCTTTGTTAAAACCTAAATCTTGATTTTTCCCCCTAAATCCTAGTTAGGCAAGATTGATGTTACCAAAATATTTCAAATTTCCCAGGTAATTTGACCATATGATTAATAGTGAATGGACAGAAACAGTCTGTGGGCATAAAGGGGTACGATAAGAAAAAGAAAAGAAAGAAAAATTAGGAAAATAAATATAACCAACAAGCGTGTATATACACCCACATGCACATACACACACACGATCTATTTATTAAATGTTGAAAAGTGGTTGATACTTGCTAGTGATAAACTGCTACTTAAAATATGAGTTAAACAACCAACAATAAGAAAAAATATTTCCTGTATCAGAGTCACTTTTGCCTTTCCTCCATAGTTCTCTTTTCCCCCTAGTTTTCTCTTGCAACCTGTTGTGAAAAATTAGAGGTAAGGTTTCTTCAATTAAAAATCCTTTACTCCTAGCAGCAGCTGCCTCAGGAGGGGGTGATGAAAAGAAAAGAAGGTCTTTTGAATGAGTTTATATGAATTCTTCTGGCTAAGTGAAATCATGTTACGTAAGATGATTTTTTTAAGTACAGTGTATCCTGAAACATAGGTTCTAATTACTTTACTCACAGTTGCTATGAAGTTTAGGTTTATACCATTCTAACTAAGAAGATGCCCAGTGAGTTAGCTATTAACTCTGATTAGCACCTTCTATCATATTGTTCAGTCAAATTTATGACTATACTTTTGAAAAAAATCACTACAAATTAAAATCTTCCATATAGTAATGAAGATATTATACACTGACTATTGGTGATGGCAGCTTTTCTTTGCTTCCCATATAAAGTAGGTTAGAAAATGGTTCTTACCTATCTCTAGAGATTTAGAATCTTGATGATTAATTTTAACACAGCTGCAAGTATTTTGTTAAATGTCAGTTTATTAAATATTTCCTTGAATATACTTTTAAGCTCTGTAATTAAAATATGTATATATTTAAATTCCTAATATTATGCATGCATGTACAGAAAGAAAGTTCTTTGCAAAATTATATGTAGCTGCTAGAACATTGATTTCTTTAAAAAAGAATAAACTGAAAGGTAGAACATTGCTTTTAGAAGTCTTCTTTTTTCCCTATGAACTTCCTTCTTTCCCTACAAAGCAAAAATTCTGTTCACTCTTGCCAAAATCATACTAGTGCTTCATAGGGATCAAATTAATTTTTGCTTTATATTTCCCTGCAGCACTGAAACCAAACAAGGCACAATTTTATACATCACTGCCTTCTTAAAGTGGTATTTTAAAATGTTAGCACTATTATGATTAGTTGTGAGGACAGGGACTAAGGGCATGGTCTCCTCTGAATGCCCCCAGGTCTCACATTAAACTTTAAGCCATAACTGGAAGCTGGACAAATACTCTCATACTTGTGACTTAATAATACTTAATACCCATTATAACGTGATGAGTCTTTCATATGGTGTGATGTGTCTCTAAACTGCCATTAAGCTTCACAATTGCAAGTCATCTTGTTAGCCTCTGTTCTAACTGTTCTCCATCGCCCTTCTGGCACCTTTATGAAGCAAAATCCCAAGTGACTCTTTGCAGAAACTTCTCCAAAGCCACCCATCCAGTCTCCAGAGTCTAATTTGCTGACACTAAGGCACCCTAATGCAACAGCATCTATAATAATAACCCACTACTTGAAAATACCTGGTATTTTTCTAATTACAATTTTATTGATGTGTACAGAACCGTGCAGGGTTTGAATTGATTGAAAGAATGGCAGGGGTGATAGATAAGACCATCTATTGTTTTTATAGGCCCAGGGATTGCTAACCTCCAATGAAAGTGAAAGATTAGTTGAGAAACATCTAATATTTTTTAAAACTTCATAAACAAATAGTTTGTATATTCTTGCAATAATTATTCCAAAGAGTAATAAGAGTTCCCTGGCTCCCATTTTGCCCTAAGATTTACATTTGACTCGCAATAATAAACCAATGATGTCCTTTTCATCATATGAAGATATTCACTTACAAGTACTACACCCTGCTTTGACTTAGAAGGTTTACTAAGTAATAATATTTCAAGAACTTCCACAGTACACTGTGGGATGGGCTGACTTTGTTAAGCCCATTAGGTGACTGTCCTTTAAGAACTTTCATGGAGAACTTTTAATTACGTTAAGAAAATTTCTCAAATAATGCCCATGTCTTCTTCACCTCTGAATCTTTGATATTTAGTAGAAATTGAAATGTGAATGAATTAATGAATGTAATGAAGGAAAGAACAGAGGTTTGGAGCGGGTAATATTCATTTCAGTTTGGGATATGTTGGTTTTGAGACATCCAGATGGAGGTATCCAGCAAACTGCTGGAAACAGAGGATGGCTGAGGATTAAGATTTAAAGCTGACAGTTTGAAATGGGAGAGTGGATAGACATGAATGAGCTGGCAAAGGGGAAAGTCAAGAGAAAATGCTAGACACAGTCACAGAAAAAAGCCATGAGACCAACTTTATGGAAAGCTTCTATTCAGAGGCTAAGGAGATAGTACTAAGAGCAAGCCATGTAGAAAAGATGTAACCAAGAGAAAGAACAGAGTCCTTTTAAAGGTACCCTGAATCCCACTCAGAATTAACATCCTTAACTAGAGCTTTTTTTCTTTCTTTCTTTTTTTTTTTTTTGTTTATTCACGTATTTGTATTGGCTGCTACAAAAGAAAAAGGCAAAAATTCAAGGACTATACAGAGAAAAAAAGGTCCATTATTTCTCAAATTTGCTGGCTTTTTAGTGGAATCTTAAAAATATTTCCCCTCTTCTCTAGCAACATTAAGGTCACTTCCCCTACCAGCTCCCAGCATGCACACAAACCACACACTACCTACCTGAATTCCAATCAGGATGCCTTTCTGGGGTATCTTAAATCCTGTAGAAAGCATTGCCTTTAGGAAAGCTGTATGAATACCTTCACCAAAGCAAGCCACCTGTTTAGAAGAAATGAAAAAAAATAAAGTAAAAGAAAGCAAATGACAGTCACCCAGCTCTACCAAAAAAGAAACACAAATGAAGTCATAGATTCCTATGCTAGATTTTATTGAGTCGCCCAAAGACCATGCAATCTGAATCTAGGGATTAAAAGTCTGGCCAGGGCAGATGTATCTTATGTTTTTAATTAAACATAATGAATGAATAAGCAATTCTTTCTCCATCCAACAACACTCCATGGAGCAACATAACTGGATTCTACTGTGAGATATTTGGATACAAATTACAGCTTCTGGCCCATAACATGGTGAACTGCCAAATGTTAATACGACTTAATGTTTAAATAATAGTATATGTATGTGTACTATGCAACAATGCATGAATTCATGGGTCAGTAGCACAAATGCGTAACTGCTAATCAATTGGTTAGGAGGTATTTCATACATATGGGAAAGCCTTCTGAGAAATTCAGTAAATCTGTGAAAATCTCAAAGGAACTTCTTCATTTTTATTACCTTCATAAAATGAGGCAATATACCTTGCTATCAGTTCTTAATACTACAGCCCAAAGTTAAAAAAAAAAAAAAAAGGGAAGTAAAAGCCCAAATTAATATAGTGTTGGGATATACAGAGCCTTCCTGTAGGGTAATAGCACTACAATATAACTACAAGTTGATTAGCTACCCTAACTATGGAATAAGGGGTTAATCTGAGCATGATGGAAGTAAGCCTTGACTTGTACATCATTATTTGACAAAGGTAGAGAATCACCATTAGAGTAAATAACACTGATGGCTAAATTTGTTCCTTAAGCAAATGACTCCTTTACTGTCAAAGGAAAGTTCTCATGACTATGATATTCTGTGGACCACTAGGACCTGCTGCTTTTTACACCACAGTGAACATTTTCTGTGTTCAAGTACTGGCTAACCAACTTAAGAAATATCAGCCTAAGTTAATGGGACCCAAACCCTACCGAAAGAACCTAGGCAATTTCATCATAAGTGCATATACAAACACAAGGTTTCAGCAGTTTTCTACAAAAAAACAGAAAGTAGTTAAGGAGGTGCTAATGGTAAATAACCTGCCTGCCATTTCAGGAGATGCAAGAAACGTGGATTCAGCCCCTGGGTTGGGAAGATCCCCTGGAGCATGGAATGGAAAGCCACTCCAGTATTCTTATCTATAAAAGCCCATGGACAGAAGAGCCTGGTGGGCTACAGTCCATGGGTCACAGAGAGTCAGACACAACTGAGCACAAAGATTAGGACTATCATCCCCACCTCATCATTAGGAAAGCTAAAGTTTTATTTAATCCCACAACAAGCCATTTTAACACTGAAAATGTCTCTGGAGCATAACTGAGATTTCACTGAGCTAGAATTATTATTCTGATTTCAATAATAAAACAGAACTTGTAACATCACACTAAGTGACATTTGGAAATATGACTCTAATAATGGAAGAGGAATTATCTCTCTGTACTTCTAAAACAGATATGAGGAAGGGGAGGGCTGAATTTCTAATTCTCTCATATGTTCGTATTTCAACAATTCCAATAATGTATGTCTGGAGGCAGAATGGACACAGGTGCTGAAAACAGACTTGCCACACCAGAGAAAACAGCACGAAGGAAAACAGATCTCACCCTGATCTGAATCCTAGGCTAGCTGAAAACAGCCCTGCTACTGAGTGACCCTGAGATCAAGATGATCATCAGAGGACCTCCTTAAACGGCAGGGAAATTCAGCATTACGTCCCTTGTCTTCAAGTTAGGTTTTTATCGTCTATTAAATTAACGGAAGCAGCAAAGATACTAAGAGAAGGCAATCATCAGTCCAAATACAAACAAGATAGCCATTTATTCCTCACTGTCTCCCTTCCTGTCTCACTTGGCTTCTCATCACAGATTTTGCTTGTAACCAGGCAACCATATAAAATATCACATATTTGTTGCAATTAAGTCTTTTCCCCTCTCAGGTTTTCCTCAACACCAAGAGGAAACAATGATGCTTCGGAGTCTGATGTTGCCACTCTGGTGTGCACTGATGAGAATCTGAAGGTTGTGTACAGTAAGTCTGTCAAGGGCTAGGTGATTCATACAATGTTCTGACACTGACATGTAGGGAACTCTCTGGAATCTGACAGCTTTCTACAAGAAACACATTTCACATTCTTAAAGAAACCTCCAGCTGACAAAGGCTCCAACACAAGTGAAGAGGGACATCCAGTGGTCAGTCTCATTATAGTTTTTAGATAATCTCCAGGTGACTACAGCTGCTTTGGAAAACAGTGGTTCTGGGACTTTGCATATACCTACAGATCCCACCGTATTATGGCCCCATTATCTTTCTACTGTTGTACATTCATTCTACATGTTGCTATTAAAAGCTCAATGATCTAATTTCACAATAGCAAGGCAAATTAGAGGGGATGAGAGGTGCTTTACAGAGAGAACTGAGAACCTTTACAGAGAAACCTGAGACCTGAGAACCTTAAGTACCTAGGAAGGTATTTCCCTAGACATCTAAAGAAATATTTGAAAGATGCTCTCAATTTGTAATGTGAAAATGAATGAAACACACAGACAATATAGCCAACTGTTGAAATATAAGTGAGAGTTTAGACTCTGGGCTACAAAATTCAAGGATTTTTTTCTTAGCTCAAAATTCCCAAGCTGTTTCAGACTTATTCTGATCACAAAAGAAGTGTCTCGCTTCCTACTTACTAAATTACTTTACTATATTCTGATCATAAAACCATAGACTTCGAAGTAGATTTAATGAAAGTGTTCATGGATCATTAACTAGTTACCTCTCCAGTGGAAGCCATCTCACATCGTAGAATGGGGTCAGCGTCTCTCAACCGGGGCCAGGAAAACATTGGAGCCTATCAAAATAACGGGTAGGAAAAATATGTGAAAGAAGGCTATAACAAGAATAAAGGAGGATAAATACATTTAGTGAATCATCTCTCAAAGGATTCATTTAGGCTATGGTAGACATAAAAAAACGTCTTTGGTCCAAGCATCTGACTTGAAAAATAGCTTTAAACCTGTGTTCCAAGAATTTCTTGAGCTTTTGGCCCAAATTGGGTTAAATAATCACAATTTATTTCTGTAAATAGGGCCCCAGTGACCAGTCTAAGCCAATGTTTCTGATCTAGCCTACACGTATTCTTACTGGAGTGATTTCAAACAAAGTCTACTGGGCATTGGTCTCCCCAGACAGAGTTCAAACACACTTTTTCCTTGGTAGGCTTTTGAAACATTCTTCTTCTTGTTCTGATCATTTGGACTTACAACAAGCCACCTTGCCAGAAATGTCTGTCTGCAAGCTGACTTCTGAGACATTAAGCTGTTCTTGACACCTCTTAAAAAGCTTTGAAAAATATTCTGCTTGGAAATACTTTTGCACAGAACTTTCATATGAACTAGAACATAGATAGGAGTGCTTTCTTTCCATTTATTTTATCAATGCAGTTCACTAAGAATCAAATTTTTGTTTTTTTCATATATCTATTTATCCAGCCTAGACTATTCCTTCTTTGATTCAGGCATGCCTCTAAGTCATTATGGGAATTCTAGCTTAGAGTTATTTCACTGGGTCATCTTAGTCATTATTACATTATATTCCTGCCTTCCAGCCTCTCTCTACCTCAACCATTGATATCTACCTACCTCACTAGGACAATATTAAGATTGACTATGAAAAAGTAATTTGACAAAAAAATCAAGATTCATGTACAAGGATAACTAGGAAAGACGTAATCTAGAAGACAGTGCATTTTGAAAAATTCACATCTATCCATCAGTATTGTTACTAGTTGGAAATTGTTTCATACACATGTGTGTATATATTTGTGTGTATAGTCCTGTGTCCAAGAATAAAGAAACATGAGTTTGAAATTCATATATAGAATCTCCAGTGGAAAAATATTTTGGGGGTCCTTCTACTTACTGGTCTCAAACAATAAAACCCTATGTATATATAGTCCCATTGAAAATTTAACACTTTATGTTGTGTCATAGCATCCAGGAATAAAATGCTACCCTAAAATAAGAAGTGACATTCTACCTCAGTGTACTGTAAAATCGAGGGAATCCTAAATTATTAACTTAAATAAGATTAATAAATATTTTTAATTTATAGCTTCAACTTAAAACTTCCACTGTAAAAGTCAGAAGTCAGAGTCTCAGTTGTAACATAATTATGGTTGAGGTCACCAGTATATATAAGAACAGAAAGCTCTGAAGTCACCCAGAGTATATAAATATCACATAAATATATTATACAATATAAATTAATCTCTTGTGTACTTTATTTTAAAAAATTCAGATATATTTACATAATATCTCACTAATCCTCATACTGTCCAGTGAGGTAGTTAAAGGTCATAATTATAAATACTCTGTTCATGGGCACACTGAAGCAGCTAGAGGAGCACAATGGATTTATTATTAAGTTATTTGAAATATACAAATATATACAGGCATTTCTTGTCTTATGATGCTTTGTTTTATTGTGCTTCATAGATACTGAATTTTTAAAATATTGAAGGTTTGTATATTATGGCAACCCTACATCAACCAAGTCTCTTGGCACCATTTTTTCCAATAGCATTTAATCACTGTGTCTCTTGGTCACATTTTGGTAGTTCTCACAGTATTTCAAACTTTTTCATTATTATTACTATCGGAAAAAAAGATTGTGACTCATTGAAGCCCCAGATGATAATTAGTATTTTTGAGCAATAAAGTAGTTTTTAATTAAGGTATGTGCATTGTTTCTTCAGATATAATGCTATTGCGCACTTAACAAACCACAATATAGTGTGAATATAGCTTTTATATGCACTGAGAGGCCAAAAAATTAGTGTAGAATTAATGTGGTGGGTCTGGAACCAAAGCCACAATATCTCCAAGTCATGCCTATATTTAGTGAACAAACCTTACATTTTCCTGGTCATTCTTCATAAAGGTACCATCAATTTCATTACCCTCACAGTACTGCTACAACAAAATTATACCACTAAAGAAATAGGAACTAAGCAAATGTGGTCAAGGCAATACAAATTTAAGTAACACCACAAGGTAACACTTTTACAAGACTCATGCATTCCTGAAAGCCTTGGCATAATTCAAGCCTTATCCTACAAGTTATATCAGAATTTCTATTTACCAGCTAAACTGGCAGCATTAAGCATCAACTTCATAAATGTAGCTTATGTCACTCGGCTAGTTGGTTTCGAAGTTAGGTAATTCTAAATTTTTTTTTTTTAATTTTTGAAATGCACAAGAGTACACATAAAGTTGCCTATAGAGAAACTGCACTGCATTATTCAAAGCAAACATTATAAATCCCTAGTCTAGCACTTTAGTTAGAAGGTTCGTAAAGTATCAAGATTATTTTTAAAAAATTATTTTTGACTAAGATGGGTCTTTTTTGCCCCATGGCATGTGGGATCTTAGTTCTGAGACCAGGGATCGAACCCATATCCCCTGCATTGGAGGGCAGATTTGTAATCACTGGACCACCAGGGAAGTCCTAAGATCATTTTTTGATGAAAAATCATTCCTTTAATTCCTTTGGAACTTAAAAAATGACTAAGATTTTTGAAAATATACCTTAATTGCAACATAGTCGGCTGGAATTATGGGATGCTCCAGTGTTGGAAGGGGTTTCTCATCAATGTGCTCTCCAATCATCACCTTGGTGGCCACATCAATGAAGTCTATTCCAAGTGTCTTGGAAACGAAGGGGAAGGATCGAGAAGCTCTCAGGTTACACTCAATCACCTGGAGAGATAACAAAATTCAAAAGAAGAGAAAGGATGGTGAGAGACAATGAGCATATTCATCTGCTCCCTGCAACTTGGCCCAGCTCTTGCTTTGCCAGCCTCTTCCTTGTCTCCCCCTGATAGACTTTTTTTTTAATTGATTTTTTAATTTAAGGATAATTGCTTCACAAAATTCTGTTGGTTTCTGCCAAACATCAACATGAATCAGCCATAGGTATACATGTTCCCTCCCTCTTGAACCTCCCACTCACCTCCCTCCCCGTCCCACCCCTCTAGGTTGTTTCAGAGCCCCAGTTTGAGTTCCCTGTGTTATATAACAAATTCCCGTTGGAGATCTATTTTGCATATAGTAAATAAGTTTCCATGTTACTCTCTTCATACATCTCACCCTCTCCTTCCTCACCCCTGGTGCCATGCCCATAAATGTGTTCTCTATGTCTGTGTGCCACTTGTAGACTTTTGCTAACTGGTTTTCTTTTTGGTCCCATGGTGGCTCAGATGGTAAAGCATCTATCTGTAGTGCGGGAGACCCAGGTTTGATCCCTGGGTTAGGACGATCCCCTGGAGAAGGAAATGGCAACCCACTCCAGTACTCTTGCTTGAAAAATCCCATGGACAGAGGAGCCTGGTGGGCTACAGTCCATGGGGTTGCAAAGAGTCTGGCATGACTGAACGACTTCACTTTCTTTCTTTTCAGTTAGTGTCTTTGAACTCTGACTTTTTCCCACCCCTTTCTGCTGTTTCATCCCCACACTCTCTTGACATGTGTGCTTGTGTACGTGGTGGTTCAATCGTGTCTGATTCTTTGCGACACCATGGACTGTATTCCACCAGACTTCTCTGTCTGTGGCATTATCCCAGCAAGAATGGTGTAGTGGGCTGCCATTTCCTCCTCCTAGGGATCTTCCCAATCCCAAGAATCAAACCCGCATCTCCTGCAGCTCCTGCATGGACAGGTGAATTCTTTATCACTAGCATGACCTGGGAAGCCTCACAAGCTCTTGACAGATTTGTTTTTATGCAGAGTTCAGATCATGCCACATCCATACTGGAAAGTCTTCAGAGGATTTCTACTGGCCCTGAGAGTGAAGTCCAGTCCTTGACAGCCTTCTATCCTCTTGCTTCAGTACAGCCCTCTATGTTATCTTGTACTACTTTCCTGGTCTCAGTCTTTCTTTCTTTCTTTCTTTTTTTTTTTTTGGTTCACGTTTTTTGTTTTTTTTTTAATTTTTATTTTTACTTTATTTTACGTTACAATACTGTCTTGGTTTTGCCATACATTGACATGAGTCCACCACGGGTGTACATGAGTTCCCAAACGTGAACCCCCCTCCCACCTTCCACCCTATATCATCTCTCTGGATCATCCCCGTGCACCAGCCCCAAGCATCCTGTATCCTGCATCAAACATAGACTGGTGACTCGTTTCTTACACAGTCTTTCTTTCCAAGTTTACCTCCTATGATTTCCCTGGAAAAATAATCTTGATAAACTGAACTGGTCACTGTCTCCTAAAACGCACTGAACTTTCCCATAGATGTTGTGTGTGTACTGCCCTCTCTATCCTCCTTTACTTGCTATTCATTCCTTAAGACCCAGCTCAAATTACAAAATCTTCCTTGGAACATTTTATTATCCACCCAAACCAGGCATGTGACACTCAATTACATGCTCATACGCACGTGCAGGCACAGACCCCCACCCTCACCACCCCCCCACACACAGGCACTCCCTATTCTATGCCTCCAATATCACTTTATTTGTACATTCCTTCCAGCAGCTACTATATTCTAACTTATATTTATCTATAAATTCATATTCTTCCCAGTTCTCACTAAATTATGAATCTTTGAGAGCAAAAACTGGGTTCTCTACATCTTTGTTGCCACTTTAGGACTTTGCATAGTAGGTGAGGAGCAATATTGGTTACTGATTAGTTACATTAAGTAGATTAAATTAATTAAGACTAACCTAATCACCTTAACATTTTTTTAATTTCTTTCTTTCTTTTTTTATTTTATTGTATTTATTTATTGGTAAATGGGATCCAAAAGAGCTTTCTTTTCCAGGAAATGAATAAAGCAATACTCCAGTGCATGTAATTATGATTATTCCACAGTAATCCGAACAGATTAGTTTGTGATGGTCACCGCATCTATCTACACTCTACTGTAGGTGGCAGACAGTGATCTTCTTTCCAGTGGATCAGGGTGTTTACAAAGCTGTCACTGACACATCAGTGCCTCCAAGACCAGTGTTTTCAAACAAGGCAGGCCACACCCCACACTAAGACACTATCAGCTGCCAGGGTCTCAGCTGCTCTGTGGCTGTGTTCCCAGAGGGACATAAACCAACAGGACCTAACATAGCAGTGGTGTCCCCTCAAACAGTTTGGCATTTCTTACCAAGACATCATTTCCTTTGACAAGAAACTGGACGTTGAATGGGCCAGAGATGGCAAAAGCCTTTGCGATCTTTCTGGTAGCATCCTTCACCTAGATCAAAAGGACAAAGATACTGTACTAAAGAACATTCCTTAGTTTAAAAACAAACAAAAAAGGTACATCACCTTAAATTTAGATTTTTTTCATTTCTCTTACAAAGAACTGCATCTCTACAAATAATGGAGTAATAATGTGTAATAATAATAATGGAGTGGTGAAGTAATAATGGAGTAATAATGGAAGCCATTCTTAGGTTTCTATTAATAAAATAATAATTATACTAAATGTTCTAAATATTCACACCAGGACAGCAGGGAAAAGAGCAAATAATGGTACAGGATTATCTTTTTGCCAAATGCCCCTGTCTACCTACCGTCATATACTCTGGTTTCATTCTGAGGGCTAAATGGAATCCTTTCAGTCTGTTTGCTTCAGCACCAAAAGCTGCAGTCCAAACTCTGTATCAATCTAATGACCTACCTGCTGAGAAGTACAGGCCCTGAAATTACATGGTACTGCAAAGAGACCAGAGAGATTTCTTTTATGTGCTTTTCTTTTCCCCTGGACTCTGCAAGGGTGGATATTACGGTCAGAAGGAAACACGTTCCCTTGCAGGGAGCTGTGTGTCATCTACAGGAATTCCCATATCCAACCAGAGCCAGAAGGATCACATGCACAGAGAGGGCACTGGCTGCTAGAATCAACAGCTCCTCATTCACTGATCTTACATGCCTTTGCAGTTCAGCAACTCAATCAGTTACAAAAGGAAACAGGGTCCATGACACACTGAGCTTTGAGAGATTTCAAACTATATGAGTTTTGAGATCCTTTATTCCAATATGAAAAATTAAAGCACATTTGAAATTCCAGGATACTGTTCCTTCATGGTGTTGCTATTGCAAAGCAACCTGCTATCTTCACATTCTAGAACAAGGCAAGACCTTTGGAAACCAGCCCAGTGTACAACTAGCCAGACAGGCTGCTGAGATTCTGATGGCAGGATTATTGGGAAGTCTCATTTTAAAAGCTAATCCTCACCTCACATACCTGAAGACTAAAGGAACATCCCCAGGCAGTCTTTAAGATGAAACCTAGCAATGCATATTGAATACTGAGGCAGAATCATCATTCTTGGAAAGGTCATTAAAGTAGCAGTTTCCAAACCACTGGAAGAGATGCATCTTGAAGTATTTTTTGAGTGAGGGTAAGAGTAGACAGTGAAAGCATTGGTTCCAGAAGGTTCTCATATGACTACTGCATATCTGCTTCTAACTGAGAAATATTACTTTAGGTGCTGCTCACCTGTAAGTGGCTCAAATATTAGAATCATCTGCAGCAGCAATTATACAAATGTAGTCCCCAGACCAGCAGGAATAGCATCACAAGGGAACTCAATAAAAATGCAAATTATGGGTCCCAGAACTACAGAATCAAAACTGGGGATGGAATCCCACAACCTTTTAACAAGTGTCCCAGGTGGTAACAGTGAGCACAATTAGAGGACTGTTGCTCTAGAATACAATCAAGAGTTCTAAAGGGCAGAAAAGGAAGCTGTTATCTTTAAAATACACAGCAAACTCAGAGGAAGAAGTCCTCTTCATAATTAAATTTTACCTGGGTTATGTCCTATCCTACTACTTAGTTTTAAAAACTTTCAATCTTTTCCCCTCTTCCACCTTTATTTATAAATGATGACCTTTTCGATGGCTCCTTGGCTGATGGTTTGTGTCGGCAGCATCAGAGTAGCATCGCCCGAGTGGACGCCTGCATCCTCCACGTGTTCAGAAATGGCATGGGAGATGACCTGGCCAGAAGAAGATTTGAGAAAGAGTTGTCAGCTCTTCTTCTATGAAGCTGCTGCCTGGCATACCCCCTTAATTCTAACAGATACCTCCAGCTTTGAGCAGTTTCTTTGCCAAGTCTCCAGTGAGGGGGCAGTAGGAACCGCACATGTAGCCTCACCAAGCCTCCCTGTTCAGTGACAGACCACCTTGTGGGCAGCTGAGAATGTCTGGGAGCTTACCTCCCTATTCCATTTATTAGAATCACTATAAATGCTAGGAAAAGAAGGCAAACAAGCCAACTCATGGCACTACTGGTAAAGAATCCAGCTGCTAATGTAGGAGACACAAGAGACATGGGTTCAATCACAGGATTGGGAAAATCCCCTGGAGGAGGATACAGTAATCCACTCCAGTATCTTGCCTGGAGAACCCCATGGACATAGGAGACGTGTTGGGCTACTATCCACAGGGTCTCAAAGAGTCAGACATGACTGAGCGACTAAAACTTTACACTAAACTTTCAAGCCAACTTGTAATGACTTTTAAGAATAGATAGGAAACTAACACATTCTGGGGGCACTGGAGACATCTTTGTCCTTTCCTTCCAGGTTAAGTTTTAAACACTGGAAAAGAAAAGACAGAAGAGGTGAATTCAAGCTTAGGTAAATGTCATAACTTAGGTGGATCAGAAAGAAAATGTAAGATCTGAAGATCAAGGGATTCTTATCACCTCCACACCATAACCAAATGAGCTAATTCACCACCTACAAGAGATCTTTAAATGAAAATTTGAGACAGGAGGGAGTGTGTGTTTGATCACTCAGTCATATCTAATTCTTTGCAACCCCATGGACTGTAGCTTGCCAGGCCCCTCTGTCCATGGGATTTTTCAGGCAAGAATACTGGAGTGGGTTGCCATTTCCTCCTCCAGGGGATCTTCCTGAAGAGAGAAGGAAAACAAGAGGGAAATATTCTTATCCTCTTTTAAAGGCAAGAAAATCAAGGCAATATAAGAATAAATAATGCAAGTACAAGTGTCTATATGACCAAGACAGGATTTTGAACCCTTATCTGTCAGATTGCAAAGTTTATGGCCTCAGTCACTATAACCTAAATGTTAACAGTATGTGTGTCTTCAGAAAATGATAAAGCTGAGAGTATGGGAGAATGATTGGGTAACTGTAAAAGACTTAAATAAATTACAGTGAAAATTTGTTTGTCAGATTTACAGATGACTTAAAGCAAAGTGACATTTGAGAGCCAGTACTCCTGCTGTCACTTCCCTGATAGCTCAGTTGGTAAAGAATCCACCTGCCATGCAGGAGACCCTGGTTCAATTCCTGGGTCAGGAAGATCCACTGAAGAAGGGATAGGCTACCCACTCCAGTATTCTTGCGCTTCCCTTGTGGCTCACCTGGGAAAGAATCCACCTGCAATGCAGGAGACCTGGGTTCGATCCCTGGATTGGGAAGATCCCCTGGAGAAGGGAAAGGCTACCCACTCCAGTACTCTGGCCTAGAGAATTCCATTGACTCTATAGTCCATGGGGTTGCAAAGAGTCAGACATGACTGAGTGACTTTCACTTTCACTTCCATTCCTGCTGTCACTTATGAGTTCTGGGACCTGGGCAATGTACTTTAGATGTTTAGCCATGGTTGCCAATAAGATAGGAATGAGAATGGTATTTGCCTCATAGAATGTTTGTAAGGATGAAAAAGAACACAAGTACAGTCTGGAATGATATTTAGTGTAGAGTAAGCTCTCAAATTTTTTATACTGTCTAGCAATGGGCAGGCAATGTCCCACTGATCAAACCAGTCAATCCTAAAGGAAATCAGTCCTGAATATTTATTGGAAGGACTGATGCTGAAGCTGAAACTCCAATATTTTGGCCACCTGATGCACAGACCTGGCTCACTGAAAAAGACCCTGATGCCAGGAAAGACTGAGGACAGGAGGAGAAGGGGGCAACAGAGGATGAGATGGTTGGATGGCATCACAGACTCAATGGACATAAGTTTGACCAAACTCCAGGACATAGTGAATGATAGGGATTCCTGGCATGCTGCAGTATAGGAGGTCACAGAGTCAGACACAAATGAGACACTGAACAGAAACTATGTCCTATTGAGCTCTGAAAACATTATAACATGTCTGAAGTATTATGTACTTCATGAGTACATCATAAGAAATGCTGGACTGGAAGAAACACAAGCTGGAATCAAGATTGCCGGGAGAAATATCAATAACCTCAGATATGCAGATGACACCACCCTTATGGCAGAAAGTGAAGAGAAACTAAAAGCCTCTTGATGAAAGTAAAAGAGGAGAGTGAAAAAGTTGGCTTAAAGTTCAACATTCAGAAAATGAAGATCATGGCATCCAGTCCCATCACTCCATGGGAAATAGATGGGGAAACAGTGGAAACAGTGTCAGACTTTATTCTTTGGGGCTCCAAAATCACTGCAGATGGTGATTGCAGCCATGAAATTAAAAGACGCTGACTCCTTGGAAGGAAAGTTATGACCAACCTAGATAGCATATTCAAAAGCAGAGACATTACTTTGCCGACTAAGGTCTGTCTAATCAAGGCTATGGTTTTTCCTGTGCTCATGTATGGATGTGAGAGTTGGACTGTGAAGAAGGCTGAGCACCGAAGAATTGATGCTTTTGAACTGTGGTGTTGGAGAAGACTCTTGAGAGTCCCTTGGACTGCAAGGAGATCTAACCAGTCCATTCTGAAGGAGATCAGCCCTGGGATTTCTTTGGAAGGAATGATGCTAAAGCTGAAGCTCCAGTACTTTGGCCACCTCATGCAAAGAGTTGCCTCATTGGAAAAGACTCTGATGCTGGGAGGGATTGGGGGCAGGAGGAGAAGGGGACGACCGAGGATGAGATGGCTGGATGGCATCACTGACTCGATGGACATGAATTTGGGTAGGCTCCGGGAGTTGGTGATGGACAGGGAGGCCTGGCATGCTGCAGTTCATGGGTTCCCAAAGAATCAGACATGACTGAGCAATTGAACTGAACTGAAGGAGATGGTGAAGGACATAAAGCCTGGAGTGCTGTAGTCCATTGAGTCACAAAGAGTCAAACATGACCTAATGACTATTCGATAAAAGGGTACTTAAACTGTAGATTATATAAGAGGTCATCATTACTATAAATGTAATTTTTTTTAACAACACTACTTTGAACTGTTAATCTGGAAGAAAAAAAACAAGCAAAAAAAAAAAACCAAAACTTTATCATTTTCAGTAGAGTGTAAAGTAAAAGATGAAGTCCAAGATAAAATCCATTTTATTTCCTTAAAGCAAATAGAATGATATGGACTCTAAAATATAACTTTCTCTGTTTCAAGATAAGTAATAAATGCCTTACTAGTACAACCTTAAACCTAAAGAAAGGCAGTCTTCATACTCTCATCTCTCCCTGAAGTTAGAGACATTGATTGTATTAGTGATACCAGATGTGATGTGGTAAGTCAATTTTATATTATCTTTATCCATCAGCTCTGTTTAGTTTTGTCTTTATCAACCCAATAAAAAGGGGGAGGATGGAAAATCAAGAGAGATGAAGAAGTAGGGATTCAATTAGGAACTTCAGAAAGAAAAGTATCAGATTTTTTTATGATATCCACTGAAACATAAAAGGAAACCCGCAGACAAAGGAAAATTAGAGAGAAAATCTATTCAAAAAGAATGAGTACAGGATGATAATTAATTTTGAATGTCATCAAAGAGAAATTCTAACATGAAAAGCAGAAGAAATGATACCTATGACACAACTGAATTGTCAGTGAATTTGAACATTTTTTGACTGAGCAGCTTGTCCATTATTATTAGAGACCTATTTTGTAGAAATCATGAGCTCTAATCTGTGCTATGTTTCTAAATTGCCAAGGAAAAAAATTGATGGGAAGGCAGGGATGGGGGAAGTGGGGGGTGATGCAACACTTACTCGTCCGTCTTTGCCAACAGCATCCATTTCCACTTCCCGGGCCCCCTCAATAAATTTCGTCAGCACCACTGGGTGTTCCTGTCATCAAGGAAAACAGGGTGGGGAGAATCTTTAGCTGAAATTTTATGCAAAGTGTCAAGTAAATCATGTACCTTAAGTCAATACTTGGGCAAAACTTGAAAAAAAGCTCCTCAACACACAGCACAAATTCATTAGCCAATTTGTTTAGTAAGAACAAGGTCACTCTCTGCTTACAGTGAGGAACAGGAAATCTTTCTCCAATTTTGAGTCCTCAGTGAATTGAACATGAGTTTTGAAGTTTCAAATGTAGACTCTAGGTGAGTTAGAGAAAAAAAGGAGGCAAAGGAGAGGACAGAATGCGGCTCCTTTACTTGTCTCCAGAATTATAAATATCTCTCTATTTTATTTATATCAGTTTTTAGTTCAGGTATTTTTTCTCTTCTTTATCTTTTCCAAGCACTACAATTTCCTCAATCACTTCTCTACATGAGAATTGAGAATGAACTTAGAAGGAGAGAAGTATTTTGTTTCAGTTTTGTTAGACCAAAGATGGAATTATTTACCTGAAATTGGCATGCTTTAAATCACTTCTACAATATGACGTTTGCAACTGCAAAATCAAACATTCTTCAAAATGTTCTTGCTTTCTCAGCTGTTTCAGACCCCTTAATATTCTTTTACGTCTGCCCCCACTCAACTCCTCCACAGCAGTACTGCAATGCCCTCCACAGCCCAATCACTACGTGCTTTTTCCAAACTAATTGAAGCGGTTCAATGAATACCTCGAGTTTAAATATCTCTTCTCCTCTTTGTGCGAGACCCTCGCACACTGCACACTTGCTGTTTTCTTGTCAAAACCTGCCTTTACCTATCTCCATGCCTCTCCTCCCCCAATGTACACCAGCTTCTCTCCTCACTTCATCTTTCAAACTTCAACCCATCCTTCAAGGCCTGGCTCCAATACCAACTCCTCCCTGAAGCCTTCTCTAAACATCTCTTTTTATTCTGAACACAAACCCCTTCTGCCCACTATCATGGAGTTCATCATCTTTGGCATGTGTGTTGAATTTAATATATCTTATCTCCTTTAGCAGAACACTTTAAATAGAATGGAATTTAGTGAAAAATTCAAAATAACCCATGTCTTACGCCATAAATAAGCTGTTCTCTTCTCACATTTATTATTAAATGAAGAAATTTTCCCCACTCCCTTTTCTTCAAAAGCCTATTAGGCATTAAACTGTTGATTAGCCACACACATACACAAAAAAACTTTTTAATCTCTGTTCCTTCTTTTAAAAATATTGAATATTTAGTGTTGGCAGGCCTGGAAGAGCTGTATTGGGACCTTTGTGGGAATTTTCCACAAAATATATAATGATAACAATATAACTGCAAAAAAAAAAGATAAAGTTCAATAGCTGTCTTAGTTTCTCTAGCCAAGCCTAAGACAGAGGTTCTTGTTCAAGTGATTTATTAAGGGATTGAGAAAAGCAGGATGGGACACAGGGAATAAAACTAGGTAGTTTGTGGGGTCACTGGGGACTGGATTCAGCTTCACCCCACAGGGAGCTCTGAGTTACAGCACAGAGTAAGTCCTAACTTGAAGCAAAGGGCAGTCACTGTCCAGGGTTTGAGGGTGGTGGTGAGGTGAGGGGTCTTGCTTCCTGGTGCCAGAAGCTCCCATTTGACTGAGAATAGTTATCCTGAGTGGGCTTTCCAGGTGGCACAGTGGTTAAGAAGCTACCTGCCAGTGCAAAAGAAGTGAGTTTGATCCCTGGGTCGGGAAGAGCTCCTGGAACAGGAAATATCAACCCACTTCAGTATTCTTGTTTGGGAAATTCCAAGGACAGAGGAGCCTGGTGGGCTATAGTCCATGGGGTCACTAAGAATCAGACACGACTTAGCAACTAAACAACAACAAGTTATCCTGAGAAATGTAGCTGGGAGGTATCATCAGCTATCACAGCAGCTGAGGGGTGGGTGCCCCCACAGGTAAAGGATCTGAGGGGGGCAACAACATCATTCTCTATCTTGACCAATCAAACACATTTACAAATAGCCCTTACTATGTTGAGGAAGAAGATTTCTTAATAAACTTCAACCTTTCAGCAGTTGGCTTTCTTAAAGCACTTTCTTCCTTAGGTATCCATGATCACATTTTCAGGCTTCTTTCTCAGACTCCTTCATGGTTCTTTCTTCCCTACTCAGCCCTCAAATGCCAGTATTCTTTTCCTCTCTGTCTTAACTGTTCCTTTTCCTCTATACTCTCCCCAGTGACTGCTTCCAATCTTCAAACTTCGGTTCCAGTAATAAGCTATTGACTTCCAAATATATATTTATCTCTCTTTAGCTGTGATCTTGATCTTCAATTTTGAATCTGTATAACCCTCTTCTTTCTAAACATCTGCATTTGAACTCTTCACAGGCACCACATATACAAAAGGTCAAAAATTAGATACGATTTTCCCCTCTAAAATTTCTCTCCTTAAGTGTTCCTTGTTTCAATAAATGGTGCCTCTGTCCATCCAGCTGACTAAGGCAGAAACTCGGGAATCATCCTTCATCCTCTCTTTACCCTCTGTCTCCATCCATGCACATCCTGAATGCACATCCTCAATATTTCTAGAACACATGCCCTTCCCTCCATCTGTACTATCACTGATCTTTTTTTTCTTTTTTGGCCCCAACACACGGTACGTGGGATCTTAGTTCCCCAACCAGGGATCATACCTGCACCCCTTGTCTTGGAAGTGCAGAATCTTAACCACTGGACTGCTAGGGAAGCCCCTTTACTCTCATTATTCTTTTATATAAATATATATAATTTTATTTATTTATTTATTTGGGGGTGTGCCGGGTCTTTATTACTGCACGTGTTTTTCTCTAGTTGCAGCAAGTGGGGGTTACTCCCCAGTTGTGGTGTGTGGGCTTCTCACTGCAGTGACTCTTCTTGTTGCAGATAGGGTGTGAAGGCTTCAACAGTTGCAGCAAGAAGGCTCAGTAGTTACAGCTCCCAGCTCTAGAGCACAGGATCAATAGTTGTGATGCACGGACTTAGTTGCTTCACGGCCTGTGGGATCTCCCCCAGGAACTGAATCTGTGTCTCCTGCACTGGAGGATTCTTTACCACTGAGCCACCAGGGAAGCCCCGCTATCATCATTCTGATCCAAGGCACTGTCATCTCTACCCTGAGCTACACAATAGCCTCCTAACCTCTCTCCATGAATTCAGTCTTGTCCCAGATTTATTTCACTCTCTGTACTGCAGAAGAGAAATTTTTCTTAAGCTTTCAATTGCTCCTTTTTTAAAATGGAAGTATAATTGATTCACACTCTTGCATTAGTTTCAGGTGTACAGCACAGTGACTCAGTAAGAAAATATGACTAAAATCTAAACTCAGTGACTGACAAGGTTCTCTCTATCTGCTCCTTCACTTTCTACCCTATCATCATTATAATTAACACTTCCTACCATGTTTGGCATCCTAGGCATAAAAGTGAGTGTTTTGTCATTTTCTAGAAATTTCATGCCCTTTCTCAGCTTCAGGCCTTTATACTTGCTGTCCTTTCTTACTTCATATCCATGATGTAAACCTTTTAATTCTGAATCAACAATTCTGAACCAAATTAAAAGTCCCTTCTTCAGAGACTGGTCCCTAATTCTTTTATACTTTCTCTCAACATCATGTATTTTTGCTCATCATATTTAATCATCATTATTTGATGTCTTATGTTCCTAATAAAGAGAGTCATCTGTGAGCACAGAGACTCTTTTCATGAATGTAATTCCTGATTCTGAGAATACTGCCACTATGTAGCAGGTGCTAAATATGAATGGGGAGAAGGCAATGACACCCCACTCCAGTATTCTTGCCTGGAGAATCCCATGGGTGGAGAAGCCTGATGGCTGCAGTCCATGGGGTCACTAAGAGTCAGATATGACTGAGCGACTTGACTTTCACTTTTCACTTTCATGCATTGGAGAGGGAAATGGCAACCCACTCCAGTGTTCTTGCCTGGAGAATCCCAGGGACGGGGGAGCCTGGTGGGCTGCAGTCTATGGGATCGCAGAGTCGGACACGACTAAAGCAACTTAGCAGCAGCAGCAGCAAATATGAATGGATACATAATAGCTCATCGAACTTGGGTCTCCTGCATTTCAGCCAGATTCTTTACCATCTGAGCCACCAGGAAAGCCTTACGTAGAAGGTCATAATGAATGGTAGTTTTACACTGCTGCTGCTGCTGTCACTTCAGTCGTGTCCGACTCTGTATGACCCGATAGATGGGAGCCCACCAGGCTCCCTCGGCCCTGGGATTCTCCAGGTAAGAACACTGGAGTGGGTTGCCATTTCCTTCTCCAATGCATGAAAGTGGAAAGCGAAAGTGAAGTCGCTCAGTCGTGTCCAACTCTTAGCAACCCCATGGACTGCAGCCCACCAGGCTCCTCCGCCCATGGGATTTTCCAGGCAAGAGTACTGGAGTAGGGTGCCATTGCCTTCTCCAAGTTTTACTCTAAGTTCACTGAACTGAGAATCCCAGGTCCTGCTGTAGTTTAATGGAAGACTTCAACTTAGTACTCCATTAGGACATCTCTATGATACAACTTTGGGCCTGTTAGGATTCTATCCATATGAAAAAAAAATTATTTAAAAAATATTCTACCAAACAGAGGGCCTATGAAATCCAATATCCCAGACAGAGAAAACCTGCCTCATCACTCACATGAGACTAGCTGGGTGTAGCTGCTGTTTTCTCAAAACATCAGCATTGCAGGATCCCTCTCAGGGAGTGCAACAGAGAAGAGGACCATGTCCGACTTCAGAACACATTAATGAAAACTGGCCCGTTGGACAAAGTCCCTCCTCAGTTACCTAACTTTCACAAAGAGTGAATTCAAAATCCACTTGGTTGCTTTTTTTTTTTTTTCACTCTTTGTCTCTCCTCACTCTTTATCATTACCCACTTTTTACACTGAACAAATTTCTATGGGGAGCAGCTGCCACACAGAGAGGAAGCCCGACTTCATGCGTGCAGGAACTATCCACACTCTTTATTCCTCTTTGAAGTGCCTCTGATTTCACTGCTTGGCTCCCTCCAAACTCCACTGCCTAACATCAAACTCTTCTCTATGAGTTGTGCTTTCTCTCTCTCTCCTTTTTTTTCTTTTAGCCCCAACTAGCTTTTGAAAGCTTTTAAAAAGAAAACGTTACTTTTATCCTCTACAGTATGAGGTCTGCAAATCAATAACCCCACTGGGTAAATCTTAAATGGATCACACTGAGGTAATGCCGAAGGAGAAAGTAAAAGCTGGGGGCAGTGGAGGAAGGTGGTTGAGTGGCCAGAAAATTATAAACATTTTCATTAACTTACAAATGGAATGTACCAGAATGAGAAAAATCAATAGGTGAGTGAGGGGATTTACTATTAAAGTTGGAGCGTTGACTAAGGCAAAGAACATCTCTCCAGGTCTGAGAATTAAAAATCAGGGAAGCCGTCACTTGTTCGTGATGACCATGGTTGGGCTGCCTGTAAGACGGGGAATCCCATGGGTAACTTGACCAGCATCTAACTCGTGAACAAAGTTCATGCTTATCCAGCCTTGCTCCTGGAGACTAAAATTGTGTAAAACTCTATTATGTTAAATATTCACTGGTCTTCCCCTTCTTCCATTAACCCCAAGGATTCAAATATAATTAAATGCATTTGCGTTTTCTCATTTCTGTATTTAGGAGAATAATGGGTAGAAGAAAAAAAAAAGGAAAAACATCCCATGCAAAGCAAAACAACATATAAACAAGGTAGCAATTAACAGAAGAGGTAAAAGTCGCCAAGAGGAAACAGGACACTACCTGAGAGACTCTAGTGGCCTCCTCTAGGAATTTTTTCATCTCATCCTCGGAGAATACCACATTCATGGCAGACCCGCTGAGTAAGAAGGGGAAAAAAAAAAAGAGGTCAATTTCTTTCACCACTTCGGAAGTAAAGCATGCTATACACGATTGCTTCTCATAGTAGTTCCAGGAAAACTCTAGTTCCAATTTAGGGTAAGTAAGAAGGTGTCTCTTTCTACATCGAAACTTTATGTAATCAACAGGACAATCAACCAAAGCAAAAAGTCCCCCAGGTTGGGGACGGGGAAAGGGGGTGAGAACTGTGAGAATACCCAAAGAGAACAATGGTAGGTCTTAGAGATGACACATTCTCACGGTTCATCCTTTCTCTTTATCATTTTAACTCTCTTCTGGTTCAAGGTAACACTTAAAACTGTAACAAGATCCCTGCCAGGCCATAGTTTTCTAAACTTGCGTCTTCAGAGTTCACTACCTATAGCAGATTTTAACCCACAAATATGCTGTCAAAACAGGTCATTCCACTATCTCAGCTGGGTTACGAAAGAATCAGTTTTTTTTAGTAACATTTGCTAATATAAGGTGCAGTATCTGATTGAAATATATTCAACTGTGTCCTTTCAAATTCTTGAGAAAGAATACTATCTGAAATCAATTTATTCGGAAAGCTGGCATTTGCAGAATGGGATAGGAGGGGAGGAAAGAACGGAAACTAAGAGGAAGGGAAGCCATAAGGAAGAAAAATATCACTTTCTACTTCCTTTTAAAAAGTAGCATTCGCCTTACCTTTTCTACTATACTGCAAATTTTATGCATAAAGAGCTTTCAATTTCTTCATCTATTTAAGGCAAGAAGGCTAAGGTAATAATAATGTTGATAATTCACAGCCTAAGAAACTAAAAGATATGGAATGAAATGATGAGAAGACGCACAGAAGTCAGAGTTCCTTTCTGCAAACCTCCTTAAATGTCTATGTTGTTGAAATTAACTTACATTAATACCTCAGAGAAGTAGTATTATCAGAATGTGGTTTACACAAAATGTCATTTAAATAATAAGGAAAGTTTTCCACCTCATTTGAAATTTTTCATTATTTTAAAGGATCGCATCTCCAATTCCATTTACACTTGCAAATTGTGCTCAGCAAATTACGCTTCTCTTATTTATCCCCTGTTCACTGAAATTGTTCCTCACATGTGGTAACATCTGAAGAAAATAAGTAACAGTTGACGACTTCTCCTTTGATGGTAAAATTTAGTTTCCAAGTTTATTATAAAAGACACTGTCCATGTCCTCCAACATTATAATTCACTTATTAAAAATTATGATCTCAAAAAGAACCCCACAATATTCAAACCACAAGCACTATTGGAAGGAGATGGCAAAAGTCAAAGATTAACTTTCATTTCTGAGTATCAGAAAACAGACGCTGTTGGGGTGAGAGACACCCCAATCTTGTTTTGTTTTTGCTCTTCGGTTTTTTAAATCGTCCTCTTCTCTAATATAAAGGTATATCCTCCCTTTACTCGGCAAGGAGAGGGCGTAAGCCATGCTTCTAAGAGGTAGGACTGGAGACACTATTGTCACTCCCAGAAGGAAAAGCATGAACTGCGCTGAAGAATAGTGCCCAGGTCCTCACCCTGGCTTTGTTGGCGGGGGGATTGTCGATGGATTTACAAATTACTACACATCAAAGCCTAGTGCTCCTAGCATACAGAATGCAGTTTGGTATCTCCTATTTCTGAATAATTGTTTCAGAACACAATATATTACCTCAAAACATAGGAAGGTCTCAACAAGCAGGGGTAGCCCACAGACTTCGCAAATTCCAATGCCTCATTCTAATTAACAGAAACAACAAAATGCATGAATAGTGTAAAATAGTCAATAAAAATGCAGAATGGTATCATTAGAACAAGTGGTAACTCAACTCCTTTTATTCTTCCTCTCAAAAGACACCATTAAAATGTAAATTGGACATAGAAATACATAAAATTTCTAGTTTCTAATTCTAAATATCAAATCTAGTTCAAAAATAGTGTGAACTTCTTTTCATTGTCAGAATCTTAATGAGAATACTCCTATCAATTTATAACCCCCATTTAACTGCAATCATGGAAATATAGCAACTTTAAAAAGTAAATTCACTCAGCATAGTGTATTCTATCTGCCCTGCAGTTAACATCCACAGTAGCTAGCATTCAGGTCGTGACTTTTCAAGAGGAAATGTTAAAAACATACATGTAGTTCTCGTCTTACCAAAGTGTTAACAGCTTTCCATGGTGCCTGAGCCACCTTCAGCTCATCCAAGACAGCTGAGAAGATGGAGCGATCCTCAGCCCTGTCAATCTGCAGAGGACTCGTGCCCATGATCTTGACGCCATTCTTGTACAGGGGGACTGCCAGGTTGTTTGGAATCTGGCCCCCAACTGATATGATGCAGCCACCACATGCCTGAAAAATATGTCCTCAGTATCAGCTATCGGATGATGAATAACTGTGCTAATACAACTGCCTCCATTTCCTTACTGAAAACGTGGAACATGATTGTGATATTTTCATTATTCCCATCAATGGATAATATTAAGTTATGCCACAGAGAGATAAGTGGATTTCTTCCTGACTTTCCAGGTACACACACATGCACACGCACACTAGTCACTCAGTCATGTCCACCTCCTTGCAACCCCATAGACTGTAGCCTGCCAGGATCCTGTCCATAGAATTCTCCAGTCAAGAGTACTGGAGTGGATAGCCATTCCCTTCTCCAGGGGATCTTCCCAACCGAGGGATCAAACTCGCGTGTCCTGCATTGCAGGCAAAGTCTTTACTGTCTGAGCCGCCAGGGAAGTCCCCAGGCACACACCATCCAAAATCTTTGTTAAGACTCCCAGAAAACTACATGTGATTAGCATGAAAGACTCCTGTATATGATTACCAAGTATGACTTCCATACAATTGCATGTCAAAGTATGACATTTGCATGTGTGGCAATTAGAAAATCAAGTCAATGACTATTTTCATCCTGCACTTTATATTATATTCAATTAATTCTTGAACTACTGTTGTAATTTCCTGAATGGATACAGATCTCTCCTTTTAACATTCATCTCTGCTGTTCCTCTCCACTCCAGCACTTCACATTCAGATTGTGCATGCGTGCTAAGTCGCTTCAGTCACATCTGACTCTTTGTGACCCCATGGACTGTAGCCCACCATGGACAGGCTCCTCTGTCCATGGGATTCTCCGGGCAAGAATACTAGAGTGGGTTGCCATTTCCTTCTCCAGGGGATCTTCCCAACCCAGGGATCGAACCCATGTCTGTTACATCTCCTGGATTGGCAGGTGTGTTTTTTTTATCACTAGTGCCAGATGGGAAGCCACACATTCAGACTAATTGTTCACAAGACTCCTCACCAAGTTACTCCTATATTCAGAGTTCTCCAAATGCTTCTGTTGCCTAAAGGGTAAAGTGTTAACTCTTCACCGCCAGGGCCATTAAGGCTTTCCAGTCTTATTTACAATCACTCCTCTCAGCGCCAGGAAGACCACCTACCCACTGTCACCACCTACGTGCTTTCCCACCAGCAAGCTCTCTCACCGCTTAACCTTTCCCGGCCTTGTTTCCTTCCTTCCTTCTCCTTCCCCTTATCTAAACTAACCACCCCTGAAGTGCAGTCTAAATCCTAATTCTCACTTTGACATCCTCTCCCCTTTACTGCTGCCTTGGTACCTGAACAGTACCCGTAACTGATTTTAGTTCTTATTTCTGTGCTATTTGCCATATAAGCAGTCCTTGAATCATTAACATTAATCTCCTATGAAGAGTCAAAATAGTAAGTTTTTTTTCAAGCCCCCAAAATCCCAAATTTCTCAAGACTAGTGTTACAGAGATGATGGGGGAATCAGTGAGGGACAGTGGGGAATTGGATTTGGACTTAGAAGTCCCTCTCCTTCCTGGTTCCCTCTGTGAAACTCTCCCTGGGGTTCCATCCCCTTGTCTATAAAATTAGGATAATAATACCTGTCTACTTCATAAGATTTCTATGTATGTAGATCAAATAGGATAATAAACATTAAAGGTGTTACACCTTGTAAGTGTATAAATAAGACATTATTATTTATGTTAGAAAATATTACAATATCAGATAGGCCGTTGATCTTGGCATAATTTGCCTTTGCCTTAACAACCTACAGTTGAATATTACTGAAGTAATAGATGGCACTAGTGTTAAAGAATCTACCTGCCAATGCAGCAGACATAAGAGGCAGGGGCTCAATCCCTAGGTGGGAAGATCCCCTGGAGGAGGAAATGGCAACCCACTCCGGTATTCTTGCCTGGAGAATCCCATGGACAGAAGAACCTGGCAGGCTACAGTCCATAGGGTTACAAAGAGTTGGATATGACTGAAATGACTTAGCACACACACAAATGTTTTTTTGTCACTGTTTGAAATTATTCTGAAATATTACCAAAAGGGGCGAAACTAATTTCTCTCTGATAAGAGAAATTATATACTACCTAAGCAAACACCCTGCAATTGAGTATTTAAATGCATTGTAAACATTATGGAAAATAACGGCCCACATTTCTGCATACTTATGAGTACACTTAAGCTGCTTTTATCATCATTTTTATGTTCACTATTTATTTTATGTAAAACTTTTAATAAAAATTATTTTCTTAACTATAGTATTTTTATTTGCTTATTATTTTAGTTTATTAGTGGCATTAATATTTTAGAGACTAAGAAACTAATTCTTCAATTAAATATTAAATATATACAAAAAGTCTCTTATGTGAAAGTCTTTAAAAATAAATTCTAAAATTAAGGGAGAAGTAACCAGCTATGAGCAAATATTAGAGTCAATTGGACTAAAATAGGCATTTAAAGATGAATAAAAAAACTGTGTGTAATAAATACATCAGTAGTTTCCAAAATAACTCTATGGAATTGATTTCAATTTTTCAATAAATTAACAACTTTAGAAATAATAATACAAACTGCTGCTCCTGTTTCGTGTCCAACTGTTTGCAACCCCACAGACTGTAGCCCACCAGGCTCATCTATCCACGGGATCCCAGGCCAGAATACTGGAGTGGGTTGCCACTTCTTTCTCCAAGGGATCTTCCAGATCCAAGGACCAAACTGGGTCTCCTTCTTGGCAGGCAAATTCTTTATCACTGAGCTACCTGGGAAGCCCCATAATATAAACTACTGCTACTTAAATACATTCTATGTGTGCATGCTAAGTCATGTCTGACTCTGTGACCCCATGGACTGTAGCTCATCAGGCTCCTCTGCCCATGGGATTCTTCAGGCAAGAATACTAGAGTGTGTTGCCATGCCCTCCTCTAGGGGATCTTCCCAATCCAGGGATTGAACCTACATCTTTTATGTCTCCTGCATTGACAAGTGGACTCCTTACCACTAGTGACACCTGGGAAGCCCATTTAGTACATTACTATACACCTAAACTACATTTTGACCCTCATGGTTTTCACTCTGAGGCAATTATTACTTATACCTATTTTACAGCTAAATAAACAGGCTTGGTAAAGGTCAAGTGACTTGCTGATATTTCTTACCTAGCAAACACAGAATTACTTGAATGAGATTCTGCATATTGTAAAGCAGCTATGCTTACCTAATATGCCAAGTCTGAATTTGAAATCAATCCTGTTTTTCCTGGCTTGTTTCAAAGGTGGTGAATGTTAAAGGGTAGAAGAGATATTTCTTAAACATTCTTTTTGGGAAGTAGTAGATAAAAACACTTTCACTTCAATATCCTATTCTCATCATTGACCTCCAAAAATAAAGACCATTACTTGGAAGACAAATCATGTCCATAGGAAGGTTTCTGAGTAATGGTGTGATGGTTGAGTGCAGATTTTGCCTGCACAGCAAAGGGAATTCAGTAAAAGAGAACATATTTGAGGGATGAAGTTAATAGAGGAGAATTTTGTGGAAGAATTTTATCTTAGATTGGTCCCAACTCTAAGCACAGAGCTTGTAGAGATAAGAGAAGAGAATCTGGTATCCTACACAGATGAATTAATATCATATACAATCACTTACACTTAATTTCAAGTAATTTACTGAAGCAAAATATTCTAAAATACAGATTTGTTTCACAGATTTCTAAATATGTTAGGCCTAAAATAATTCCACTAGGCTCCCAAAGTTCTACTGATCTTACCTAAACTTGTTTGTAGCTTAGTTTCCTAGTTTTTAAATCTGATATCATGAAGCTAAGGCATCACCTTACAAAAATATTTCTCCAATAATTTTTAAGCTGAAATCACACCACAAATTTATTTTTAGTGGTGAGGAATAAACAGAAAATACTTCAGATGTATTTCAGATCATTTCAGTTTCTTTTACATATTAATCACTTAGGTCAGTCCTTATTTTACAGACAAATTAAATGTTTTAATATAGACAGAATGCAATATAAGAAAGTTTGTCTTACTAACAGAAATATCATTTACTTCACCAAAAAATAGCCCTGATTTTTGTAATTTCATCTATTTTCTCTAATTTACATCTTCACTATTTATACGTCAGTGAGGTTGCTCATGCATTATATTTCAGTAATTCACATTTTAGTAAAACATTTGTATCATTTCAGACAGGATCTTAAGATAATATTTAATTGCAATGAAACCAAATGCTAGGAATGAAACCCAATTCTAGTTTAGAGTGATCCATTCCCTAAGGTGTTTTGCCTATCACTGATTCATGTCTGTCACTCTTTGATTCACTTAACTCAAGCTGTAATACAAAGGTACCACTGTCTATTATAATATGATGTGCTTAGTTGCTCAGTTGTGTCTGACTCTTTCCAACCCCGTGACCCATTTGCTGACTGTAACCCGCCAGGCTCCACTGTCCACAGGATTCTCCAGGCAAGAACACAGGAGTGGGTTGCCATGTCCTTCTCCAATACATACGGCATTAGGTGTTAAAAATAGGAGAATTAAATCATTAATCAGAGTACATCTTTATAGGGTATGATCCAGTAAATTACACATCGTAAAAGAAAAAAAAATACATAATCAGGACTCAAATCAGACAGGACATCATAAAGTGTCAAACATGTTGCCTGAATTTTTAAACTCGACCTGTTTTTTAATGAGCAAATACTAAAAGAATTAAGAAATGGGTCCCAAATAGGGTTTGGAAGTAAAAGAAAATTAATGTGCTTTGCTTTTAACTTTTCAAACCATGAGTCTCCAAAGAAAGAAAGGGAAATGTGAAGTTAGAAAGGATCTGTGAGAGTCTCCCTCATCGTCATAGTCTATAAAGATTATTGCATAACCCATCACGACTGAAGCGACTTAGCAGCAGCAGCAGCAGCCCAGGGAAACAGATCTAACAATAGATCTAATAAAAGAGGGGCTTCCTAGATGGTGCGGTGGTAAACAATCCATCTGCCAATGCAGGAGATGCAAGAGACATGGGCTTGACCCCTGAGTTGGGAAGATCCCTTGGAGTAGGAAATTGCAACCCATTCCAGTATTTTTGCCTAAAAAATGTCATGGATGGAGGAGCCTGGCAGGCTACAGTCCATGGGATTTCAAAAAGCTGGACGAGGCTGTGTGACTGAGCACACTACTAAAAGAGAAGACCAGTGTTAGCACTTCTATAAACAAAGTAATCATCTTCAACTCATATGCCTCAATATAATTTGAGAATATCTTTTTCCTTTTTAAGGAGTGTCCTAAACAAAACTGAACCAGGCAAAAAATATCATCCATCAAAGCCATGTAGATGGTGTGCTAAGTCGCTTCAGTAGGGTCCTAGTCTTTGTAGTCCCCCAGGATCCTTTATCCGTGGGGGTTCTCTAGGCAAGAATACTTGACTGGGTTGGCCTGCCCTTCTCCAGGGGATCTTCTGACCCAGGGATTGAACTCATGTCTCTTAGTCTTCTGCATTTGCAGGCAGGTTCTTTACCACTAGCACCACCTGGGAAGCTTTATAGATGGCAGACACCCACTTCTCAACGTCTTGGCTCCTCTCCACACTCACACACCAAAACATAAAAAATAAAAATGTAAAGCTCTTCTCAGGGAGCAGAATCCATGAATACAATCATAAGGAATTAATGACTTCAGTTTAAAGGGTTTGCCCTTTACAAGTATAAAAAAAAAAAATGGAGCCAATTATACAGAGTGAAGTAAGCCAGAAAGAAAAACACCAATACAGTATACTAACACATATATATGGAATTTAGAAAGATGGCAACGACGACCCTGTATGCAAGACAGCAAAAAAGACACAGATGTGTATAGCGGACTTTTGGACTCAGAGGGAGAGGGAGAGGGTGGGATGATTTGGGAGAATGGCATTGTAACATGTATACTATCATGTAAGAATCGAATCGCCAGTCTATGTCCGACACAGGATACAGCATGCTTGGGGCTGGTGCACGGTGATGACCCAGAGAGATGTTATGGGGAGGGAGGTGGGAGGGGGGTTCATGTTTGGGAACGCATGTACACCCATGGTGGATTCATGTCAATGTATGGCAAAACCAATACAGTATTGTAAAGTAAAATAAAGTAAAAAAATAAAAAATAAAACCAGAAAAAAAAAAATGCCTGCAGCTAAAGGGATATATCACTACAAATTTTTCTATTTAAAAAAAAAAAAAGAAGAAGAAGTGGAAGGAGATTTCAGCATTTCTAGCATCCTCTCTCACTCAACTTCTGATCCAGACGTCCCTCCAAAGCAGCCTGCTTTTCTCACAGGGCACATCACTTTTCTGACTTCCCCTCAAGGTTTTCTTTCGAGGTGCTCCTTTGATGCCATGGAAACAAGCTTGGTCCTGAACTCAACCAAGTGACCTGGACCAAGGGACCTATCATATTTTCTATCATCCCATGTAGCTATGTATCCTTGGGAAAGCCTATTGCCCTTCTAAGTGACTCAAATGCATGCTTTTAAATAAGATTAGACGTGCTTCCAATTTTCTTCAAATTTACTACTGAATGCTTCAGTGCCTTCCTGATCACTAGGGGCATCCAAGGTCGAACAAGGGCAGCCTCCTGAAAGTTGATGCACATCCGTTATGAGAGACAATGCCTGTAAAGCCTGCTGTGATACATAACAAGCTTATACAAGGAAACGTATACACAAATATACACACATATGTGCCTGATGTGTGCATGTGATATATTAAAATCACATTTCTGTAGGGTAGCATAAAGAATGTATCAATGGTATACTGTTCTTATGCTCTTCAACACAACATTTAAAATTACCTCAGTACATGTAGTGGCACTAAAAAAAGAAAACAATTTTAGCTTCAAATAAGGGCCAGTTTATTTATTTTTATCATACTGAATTCAGTTATAGAAGGACTTCATTAGCATTCATATGTATGAAGGCAACTATAGAAGTTTTCCATCTTTCCTTAAACCACTTCATACAGAAATCATTAACTACGTGTTAACTGCCTGCCACTATCGCTCGTAATGCTTCTTAATATTTTTTAATAATTATGTAACTTTTCAGATATTATGTCATTAATCCCAGTTTTATTTCAACGTCTCAAAGGTAAGTGCCTGGTTTTACAGCTCTCTATCCTCCCTGAATATTTCTCCCTTATGGCAGAAAGCGAAGAAGAACTAAAGAGCCTCCTGATGAAAGTGAAACAGGAAAGTGGAAAAGTTGGCTTAAAACTCAACATTCAGAAAACTAAGATCATGGCATCTGGTCTCATCATTTCACGGCAAATAGATGGGGAAACAGTGATAGACTTTATTCTTTGGGGCTCCAAAATCACTGCAGATGGTGACTGCAGCCATGAAATTAAAAGACGTTTGCTCCTTGGAAGAAAAGATGACTAACCTAGACAGCATATTAAAAAGCAGAGACATTACTTTTCCAACAAAGATCTGTCTAGTCAAAGCTATGGCTTTTCCAGTAGTCATGAATGGATGTGAGAGATGGACTATAAAGAAAGCTGAGCACTGAAGAATTGATGCTTTTGAACTGTGGTGTTGGAGAAGACTCTTGAAAGTCTCTTGGACTGCAAGGAGATCCAACCAGTCCATCCTAAAGGAAATTAGTCCTGAATGTTCATTGGAAGGACAGACGCTAAAACTTAAACTCCAATATTTTGGCCACCTGATGCGAAGGAGCTAACTCATTGGAAAAGACCCTGATACTGGGAAAGATTGAGGGTGGGAGCAGAAGGAGACGACAGAGGATGAGATGGTTGGATGGCATCACTGACTCAATGGACATAAGTTTGAGTAAACTCCGGCAGTTGATGATGGATAGGGAGGCCTGGCATGCTGCACTCCATGGGGGTCACAAAGAGCTGGACATGACTAAGTGACTGAACTGAACTGAACTGATCTTGCTGAACCTGATTTTTAAAAGATACTCAAGAAATATTTGTAGAATATGTACTTGCTTTGATCCCCACCAGTTTATCTAAAATGAATAAAGAAATTATGAGAAAAGTCTGGTCAGTGAAAGAACTGAAAATTGTGTATATTCTACCTAATGGTTTGTGTGCTGTGCTCAGTTGTGTCCAACTCTTTGCGACCCCATGGACTGTAGCCTGCCAGGTTCCTCTGTCCATGGGATTTTTTAGACATGAATACTGGAGTAGGTTGCTATTTCCTCCTCTAGGAGATCTTCCTGACCCAGGGCTCAAACCCTCATCTCCTGCATTGGCAGCCAAATTCTTCACCACTTAGCCACCTGGGAAGCTGTACCTAATGGTTTCGTTTCATTATATTAAAAGATTAGTAGGCCAGGCCTAAATAAAAAACTATGATTATACATTAATCCTAAATTTGTCTATTTCTTTTCACAATAATAAAATCATCACATTGTTCTAGCACTATACCTTATATTCAACAATGCAATCTCAACCACAAATCTATGTTACCATCACAGTACCTACATGTACCATGTTTTAACACTCATATGATTCATTAACAACAACAACAAAGATGAAGCACAGAGAATTTAAATAACTGGCACAAATCAACAAAGTTTCAAGTCAAAACTTTAAGTCTTGTGGCTCCAGGTTAATTGTTTTTTCCTTAAGTGACCATATTTTGTACATAGGGATGATTCTCTGCAGTAGGAAAAATTATAATTAATTTCAAAAGGCATGACTAAAATTGTCAGTTAGGCATTTTTTTAATTGTAAAATAACTCGTTAACCTCAGATCATATAAATCCACAGTGAAAATACACTCTATAATATTGGAATAGAAGTAGAAGAGCTACTTAAGAGAAGGCTATAATGCTACCAAAATCATTTAGAATGAACTCATTGATTTTTACACTGAAGACTAACAGCTTCATCTGTAGCACAAAGAATTAACCAGTCTTTTGTGAATGACTAACTTGTCTCCTCTGAGAAGTGGTCATCATTAAACAACAGAATGTGAACTAAAGAGAGGCTTCTTATCGTGAGTCTACATGATCAATTAAATGGCTTTACAAAATATCTATTGGGGCTGTCTTATGCTAATTAATATGTGTCTGGCACATGTTACCAAGAAGAATTTTCAGTATAGATCGAATGCTGAGAAAGAAAAGGGGTATTTTATAAGAAAAAGGATTACTCTGTGCCACGGCCTCAAGAATCTAAGGCTAGAGTGATTATTTTTCAGAGTTTCATCTCAAAATTAGATAATGGAAGACACCAGAAGCTCTTTCTCTGAAGGTAATTGCCACATAAATCTACATACATGGATACATATATATAAAGTATGCATTGTATATATTTTTATTCTTTTTTTTCCCCCTTTTTTTTTCTTTTTTTACCTCCTGATGGTAGATGTCCAGGATTCTCTCCAAAGACAACTCTTCAAAGTACAGTTTGTCACACTCATCAAAGTCTGTGCTCACAGTCTCAGGGTTACAATTCACCACCACTGTCTTCTTGCCAAGCTGACGCAATGTGCGGATACTGGAGACAGCACACCAATCAAATTCTACACTGCTACCTACAGAGACAATGAAATTGGGGAGAGAGGGGAAGAGAAGCCTGAAGTTATAACACAAAGAGAAGCAGAAATATATTGCCAGTCACTCAAGGCTAAGGAAGCTTATGCCCTTTCAATTCAGTGTTTTTCCAAAATATAAATGTCAGATCTATTGATATTATGCATACTAGTTCCTACTATACTATTATTAGGAAAAACGGAGACTCATTAAACCACAACGACGGGCTAGCTTGCTTTGTATATTAAGTTCTGCAAGAGGTAATCTCAGTATTTGGAACGTTCAGAACCTCAAAGTTAATGGAGGAGAACTATAATAATAATTTCTACAAGCCTCATTTACTGAAAAGAAACTCAAAGTGAACATATTGACCTCAGCACACACAATAAAGTTTGTGATCAGAACACTTGAGTTCTTGTTTAAGTCCTTCCACTTACCCTGCTGTCTGAGAGCCAAACCCAGTGATCCCTGAGGTACCTTGCAGCTCTGACATGTCTTGATTGATTGGAAAGTCCTGGCCTTTCCAAGCATATCCTTTTAAGCTTGGCAAGGCCACCCCATGCAGAGTGAGTGACCTTCTAGGAAGTGATTTGATGTATAATAATGGCCTAAATGCCTCAAAATATCACCTCTACTGAGATGCCATAGAACTGAAGTTCAGGGATTTGTACTAATCCTTTGCATTAGGACTTTGTCTCCTAAAAATGCTTGTCAGCATAATAAGTTGTCCAGATATAGTAGCATGTTAAATCTCACTATCAATTAAGTATACACTTGATTATTAGCTCAGCTAATCTTTCTTAGACCCTAAAGCAATGTAGAATGTTTGCATAAATTAAGTGAAATTTGAAAAGGAAAGAAGAAAGGTTTAGAGAAGGGTAGGTCCTGGTGAAGGTGTCCAGGCTATTTAAGCATAAGATAAAGTGGCAGAGGTATAAACGCTTTCGGCCTACTTTAAGGTTTGGCCAAAAATTGGCAAACCACCATAGCCTAAAACACTTAATTGTAAAAACTGTAATAAACTCTATGTTTAAAATACATTTAAATCATATGTTTCATCATTTCCATATTAGAACACCTTGCAGAGGCTAGATGTTAGATATACTTGCTAAGAAACATCTATTTAAATATATACTTTGCAACTGTAATAGATCTTGATTCATTATTAAATATCTAATTTTAAGTGACTGGGAGAAATACAACAAATTCTGGTGAGAATGTTTTAATTAAACTATGTGATATTCTTCCTGGGTCCCAATGAGATGAGCTCTTTGCATCTGATGTCAACCCACATCATATGTTAAGTCAGACATTGGATCTACAAAAACGATTACTCTTTTATGTATAAAGTTATTGAGCAAATACAGATCTTTGTGAAAAATTATACAGAAAGAGAAAAAGTTAAAGTGTAATTCACTCGCCAACCCCAGTAAGAGGCTAAGTTTAGCTCATGAGAATGAAAATGAAAACGGGATAACAAGATAAAAGGGAAGGAGATGGAATTTGTGGTTGAGACTTACATTTGAGTCCTACTTCTTTCATTTGCTGGTGGCTCAGACGGTTAAGCGTCTGTCTACAATGCGGGAGACCTGGGTTCGATCCCTGGGGTGGGAAGATCCCTTGGAGAAGGAAATGGCAATCCACTCCAGGACTATTGCCTGGAAAATCCCATGGACAGAGGAGCCTAGTAGTCTACAGTCCATGGGGTCGCAAAGAGTCGGACACGACTGAGCGACTTCACTTCACTTCACTTCACTTCACTTCTTTCATTTAATAGCTGTATACATTGGGATACATAGCTCTGAACCTGTTTCCTAATTTGTAAAATTTTTATTTTGATAGCTTTTATTTTACATAGTTCTTAGAATAATGGAATTAACATATGTGAAAAGTACTATATAAACTGAAAAGTTCTATGTAAATATAAATTATAAATTTACCAATGTGATATGGACCACAGCCCAGCACCATCATTCCATGATCATCAAAATCGATATCATGCTCCTAAGGGGGAGAAAAAGGAAGATGTGGCAATTATTATGTTATTCTTCCCTCTAATTAAACTGTATCATGCCTTGCTGTATCATGCCTTTGAGTGTGTCTTTCTCATTCTTTCTTTTGTTGATATGAATCTTCTATTAGTCTTTGGGAATCCAGAAGTATAAAATGTTATATAAACCCTACTTATTTGTAAAAAATTATTCAGTATTTTCAATTAGCCATGAGAAAACAGTATAATTTTATGTTTATGTCACCAGTCTTTTTTTATTAATTTATAATGTTGTGTCAATCATGTAACCGTTATCTTTATCTCTCCACTTGTTTTATTTCATCATCTTAAGGCAATTCTTAAAAGACTGAGTACAAAAGTACATCATTACATTCAATTCAAATGATGTCATTTTTATTTACTAAATATACTACTAAATGTAGAGCTTTCTGTATTATAGAACTTTGGCAGTTCCTACCTGACCATTGTAGGTAACATAGAGGTAGTTTGTTACTGATGGGTATTCTGCAGCCAGTGTATCAATCTGAAAGAGAAATAAATACGTACATAAAATAAATACATACATACATGTGGATTTTTATTCCCCTTTAATACAATTTTTTTTCAAGAAGATTGTGGATTTTTTTTGGTTCTGCATTCATATTCTTTTAATGCCCATTTCTATCAAATATGAAGACAAGAAAAATGTATGTATCATCCAGTTGCTTTCTAATTATAGAAGTGAGAGCAGAGAAAAAAAAAATATGATTTAGCTATCTCTTGGGCAATGAATGACAATACACATTACAGAGTATCAGATTACTATGTATTAGCTCTCAGGAACACAAGAAAATGCTCATTATAGTCAACTGGTTACCAGGAAAACTTACCCAACCATCTGTCTTAAGCAATTACACATAAAGCCTAAAATCAGAACAAAATGGTCTATATACATATGGATGTCTTTGGTTTGCAGATTAATGCATAGGACTGAAGTTACCTATGGCACTGCTCAATGGGGTGATTAAATACCACAAAGCATAGACAAGTAGGGAAGGGGACTAGATCTCATTGAACATATTTGGGGAAAGTAAATCAATTCAGCTCTCAAGGGCCAGGAGCTCAGCTTAGTGAGCAAAATTTTGGGGCCAACAGGGCAAACGAATGTAAGGCAAGTGAGAAGGAAGAAAGATAATAACCGCTGAGTAGGAAATATTTGGCATCAAGTCCCAGACCTAAGGTTACGTGTGTGCCCCCTGAGCACACAGGGAAAAGCCAATGATTTTAAAGGACAAAAACCAGCTGGTGGTACTTTAAGCCAAAGCATCTCTTCTCCTAAAGGCCAAAAAGAATCACAACGGTACACCTATGAAAGTTCTAGTGTGATTGTCATGAATACTAGATGAGCTCATTATGCCCAGCCCTATCACAATGAATACTAAATGGATCATAATGATAGGGCACTTAAAATAAAGTATTACCCTGTAAAAAGTCAGTGCCAAAAGAGATAACTATTCAAGAGAGTCAGCCACTACACTAGGGCATTTCAAGCCTTTCTATTACACTAAGGATTTCTCTTACTACTGATATATTTGCACATGGGTCAAAAAGTAGAGGAGAGGTCATTTTAATTTTTTTTTCATTCAGGCCAAGAAAATCATGTTCTCACTCTTCCTTCTACATCCCAATGCCCCTACATCCTTTCCCCTTTAAATCATAAATCAATCCTGTGCTGAATAAAATAAGTGACATCATGCACATCAGATGAACAAGTAAATTCACTTTCAAATTCCACCTCTTTCTATTAAAAATGGCTCCCGTGATTGGTGCCCATATTTTACCCGTGGAATCCTAGGAAGAAAGAAAAATTCTTTTATTCCTTTACCTGTTTAACCCAAGGATGAATGTTTTTCTTTAACCTCAGCTCTCTTGTCTGGGCCTCAGTCAGCCCGAGGCATTTTGAAATCTGCTTGTCCGAGAACCCAATCTCCTTTGCCTTTTTCAGGGTTTCTTCTGTAATGGACTCACTAGGATTTAATGAAAAAGAGAATTCAAGTTTAGACCAGACACAGTAAGAAGTAGTGAACTAGTCAATTTTGAAATCACCAGTCTCCTTATTTTCCAACTTTCCAAGTAGGTCTGCTAACTTTTAAAAATACGCACATAAGCCACTAAGTGGTCTAGGCTCTATGAAGTCTACTATTAGCAGTGCCAGCTTTCTCAAACATGTGGTTTCCCACTCCCACATCCTATATATCCTCTTCTCTTCCTATTTCCTGAAAAGTGGCTTCTGAATCTACTGTCCTAATGAAATTGTTCTTTCAAAAATAGTCAGGACCTTCTAAACCCAGGAGGCTTCCCTGGTGGCTCAGAGGTTAAAGTGTCTGCCTGCAATGTGGGAGACCCAGGTTCAATCCCTGGTTTGGGAAGATCCTCTAGAGAAGGAAATGGCAGCCCACTCCAGTATTCTTGCCTGGAGAATCCCATGGATGAAGGAGCCTGGTAGGCTATAGTCCATGGGGTCGCGAAGAGTCGGACACAACTGAGCAACTTCACTCACTCACTCACTCTAAACCCTGGAGCACTTTCTTAATTTTCATCCTCGCAGTCTGTCAGTATGTGACCCTTTTGATGTTTCATTCTTTAAAAATATATGTCTCTGGCAATAAGTTGCTTCCCACCCTACTTTACTACAACAACAATTTACTGTTTATTCTCTATGGCTCTTTCCTCCATTGCCTGCTTACATCTGGCTACTTTCTCTCCCTTCCTAAATTTAGCCACTGCCATTGGCTCATAATGACCAGTTGTCCTACATAACTAGTTGATAATTCCCAAATTCACAGCCCCTCCTCCAGTGTCTGACCTGTGCTCCAGGTCTTTATGGGCTTTGAGAATTTCTCTACCTAGGCATCCCAACATGGCATTGGGCTGGGTGTCCTCTTCATAAACTATCTCTATTTACTAGTGTCACATATCTCTCTGTGTTGAGAAGATAGTTCTGTGATTTTGATGTTTTTTTCCACTCAAACCAGATTTGTCTCCTCACTTTCCCATGATGATCTCCGCAGTGTAGACACCATTCACGTTATGTCTCTCACCTGTAATGCCTTTAACATTCCCATCACCTACCTGTCCTCTCTCCAAATCCCAGCCATGCCCCATAGGTCAGTTAAAGCCAAAGCTCATCCTCAAAGCCTTCTTAGTCTGCCCTAACCCACATGGATCTTTCTGGACCTTTAACTGACTTTTGTTGGAGCCAGGGGCATAGTTGGAACCATATCCTTTAGCATGACATTATCTCCTGATATTTTTAATGTTTCTTAGTTTTTCTTCAGTATCCAGACATTTTTCCTGCTAGATTCAAGTTCCAGGGGGGCAAAGAAGATATCTGTCTCATTTACCAGATTATTCCCAAAGCCTAGCTCACTGTCTGGCTCACAGACAGCATTCAATAAATATTTATTACATGAATGAAGGAAATTGTAATTCTAGAGCTTTTTTACTTTACAGGAAAGATAAGCTGTTGAAATACACTTGTAACTAGAATTCAAAATGTACACAAAATAATTTTCAAAGGATTAGGGTACAGAAGAATTAAATACTACAAAAAGTATCTCTGACCAAATAGCTGCGGCCAAGCTGTTTCAAGCAGTAGTCGATACAATAAAATTCAATTATAACAGTTTGATAGTCAATACAATGAAATTAAAATATAAAAGTTTTTGCCAGAAGATGTAATAATAAATAAAACATTTTCATCAAAATTCTAATAGAGTATGGTTGAATTAAATCTACAGCATTTTGTTCATTCTATCCTTCAGTTTTCTTAATTTAATTAATTCATATTCTGAGTTCACAGAAGATAGAATCAAGCTGGTACATTAAATAACTATTTCTCTAGCTTTTGTGTATCAGCATTAGTTTGGATTTCTGAAGCTTCAGCAGTTCCTAGTCAATTTGCTTTCTCAGTGGGACCTATTTTCTCTTCTATCTCTCAAATCTATTATTTCTCCTAGTGAATTTAATTTCTTTTTTCCTATTTCATTTTGATTTCTTAAACTTCTCAAGTATTTGAAAAGCATTCTCCCCAGAACAACACATTTTCCTGTCAAATTTCTAAACACAATCTACCTATTAAGTATTATTAGTCATTTACTATGTGCCAAGCACTGTGCTAACTAGAACTATACCATCCCAGACAGCAGCCACTAGCCACACACAACTACGTAAATTCAGACGTTAATTGGCTTAAATTTTTTTAATTATTCAGAGCCACACTTTCACTACTCACATTTCAAGTGCTCAGTAGTCATACAGGCAAGTGGCTACTATGTTGGACAGAGTAGATTACAGGATATTTTATCATCACGGAAAATTCTACCCGACAATGATGCTCAAGAAGATACAAAATAGTATTTGCGACGATGTAGCAATAGAGAGTGATTCTGAACATTTTATGGAGAAATAAGCTATGTAATGCAACGTGAGGTCAGAGAATAGAGATAACCATGTGAGTGGTTGTACTTGAGAAATACTATGGCAGTGGAGGCATGAATACAAAGCCATCAAGTAAATTCAAGTTTATACAGAAAAAAAGGGTTGACAAGGCAAGGGCACTGGGTCTGCAATAATGTGAGGAAGCAATGGGCACGGTAGGGCATATAGGAACTTACAGAGGATTTGTTGTTGGAAATCCGAGTTAGTAGGGAATTGTGGATGGTGAAGGTTAAGCAACACTAACTGTCATTCCTTCATTAGTTTTTTAACACTTGGTGAACAAGCGCTCTGTGTATTAGAGCTCTGTCCTATGTGTTTTAATGATGGAGAGATTAAAATGACAAATCTCTGCATTTATGGAGCTGAGAGTATATTACGAGGCAACTGAATCGCTATTTCTCTGATAGCGCAGTGAGAGGTGCTATGAGATAAATGCACACAAAAGGATGATGTGGTTCAGAGGAAATGCCCCCAGCTTCCACTGGGAAGAGCTTCCCGAGGAGCTCCAGTTGGTAAAGAATCCACCTGCAATGCAGGAGACCCTGGTTTGACTCCTGGACCAGGAAGATCCACTGGAGAAGGGATAGGCTACCCACTCCAGTATTCTTGGGTTCCCTTGTGGCTCAGCTGGTAAAGAATCTGCCTGCAGTGTGAGAGACCTGGGTTCAATCCCTGGGTTGGGAAGATCCCCTGAAGAAGGGAAAGTCTACCCAACTCCAGTATTCTGATCTGGAGAATTCCATAGACTGTATAATCCATGAGGTCGCAAAGAGTCGGACACGACTGAGTGATTTTGACCTTTAGTTTTCCACTGGGGAAGTCTGGAAAAGCTTTACCCAACAGATGAAGGTGACTGATGAGCTTCTGAGGGCCCTTGAAACACTCAAATTGATGGCATTTGCTTTTAGTTTTACAAAAAAAAAAAAAGTTCCAGACAAAAGCGGAGAAAAGATTTTTTGTTGTTGTTTCTACTTGTTTTAGAAATGCATATTTCCACTCTCCTTGCCAAGACTATGTTCCTACACCAATTGCTCATTTGTTCATGTGCAAATGTGCATTCAGGCTCAAAATGGAAATGCTTGACAAATAAACTATTTTCCTAAATTAAAACTTTGTATGATGTTCTTTTTAAATCATGACTTTACTAAACAGTTTCAAATCATGTTTACCTGTGTGAGGAAAGACTACACATTTTCTCTGTGATCTGCAATCTTATTATAAACACTGGTATGAAGCTTGAGTTGGGTGGAGAAACACTGTACATATAACACTGAGTAAATTCTTACCCATAGATTTTTCTAGATACCTGCCAGAACACTTTCCCATCATTGTGGGATAGCAGTAAAAGGAAAAACAAGCAATAAATAAATAAATCTTTAATTAGACATTTCTTCATTATTGCAAAAAACTACCTGAGGCAAAACCTATATTATGTTACCATATTAACAATCACTTTAACTAAAATGACTACATTCTAACCTTGAACAACAATGATACAGACACACTAAGAAACATGCCTTGAAAAGAACCATCACACCTATAATTATCACTATGGACTAGCAGAAATGCAAGTTCTTCAAGTCAAAAAGTAACCAGAAGTAACATAGTTATCTTTAGCCCTATTGGTGAGTCTTTTTATTTTTTTGCTTCAAATGATTTATTTTTCTTATAGTACAGAAGATCAGTCAGTTCTTCAAAGATTGTGATGATAATTTAAATAAAAATTATAAATAATAGTATTAAACAAACAAAAAAAGAAACCATTCAGATTCCTCAAATTTCTATTAAGGATGCAGAAATTTGCATTTTTTTTGTCTGCATTCAGCTATGCATTTCTATTACTGAAATATGCATAATTCCTCTTATTCTTTCCCACCAAAAAGTCCAATAGAGCATATAAAGACATCTCCAGCGAATACACAGTATTCCTCCTGCACCCACCAAATAAAATTGAACTCTTACCAACAAACAAATTTTAAAAAAGAAAAGAAAAAGAAAGGTTGATTGATAAAATTGGCCCTCTGCATACAAAAGTAAACTGAATTAATTTTGTGTTCAGCTTTGCGGCAAAAAATAGCTAAAACTAACTCAATCATTACTGCTCCCATAGCATCCCCACCACAGAGAGTTTTCATTATTTAAGGGGGATGCTGAGAAAAGCAACAGTAACATAAAATAATGAATAATGAATGACAGAGTTTCAGAATAGGGGTGAAAACTATTTCTCCATAGGTGCCCCTTCAAATCATACCTGGTGAGAGTTCTAAAACAGATGCTTCAAGCTAGACCTGCAAAGTGCATGTTTTAAGCTCACAAGCTGATTTTCAGAATATTTTCTTGGTGAGCCAAAAATTGCTTTAACTTTCACTCAGTATTCAAATAACTAGATCAATAGCATGATATTTTTACATATCTTAAAAATTAGGGTGTACTAATTTGGAATGGCATATGAATATATTCATGTTCATCTATTTCAACTTGAATGAAAATCTGGGATAGATACAGTCCTATGGAGTTCAAAGTGATATGTCTTCTATAGGCCAAGAATGAAATCATGGCCTCACTGGTTAATAATTTCGACTCTTTAGACATGTTCATGAAATAGTGCAAAGTACATTGCAATCCTCCTCACTGAAAAAAGAGATGAGGATTCTGACCCAACATGGCAGTTACCAAGATACAGACAAGTTAGACTTCTTCCCATATTGACCAGAGTCCTTATTCTGTGAGGTGTCCCTAACCCACAGGATGACATAGGTGGCTGCTCTCCAAATTTCCCTCATTCACTCTCTCCACTGTATCCACTGCCTCACATAAGATTGGCTGGCATGTCATTACACACTGTAGAAAATTCACTTCATTCCCTACTTGTTCTGATACAAAATTTTATTTTGAGTTCCATTATAATAAAATAAAAGAAGAGACAGTTTGAAGACACGATTCATTAGCTTTGGGCCAGTGATTTAGATAAGGTTAAACCTCTTCAGAATCAGATACAAGATGAATAATCTGAAGTGAACATAAAGCTCATTTAACAATGTGGAGACTTAGATATATGTTCCTCATCTTCATCAGCCTGTGTTGGGCTGCCCTCCATTTTGTCTGCTATAAAGAACTTGCATCAGAATGAGACTTGTTTTTTAAAATCAAGCTAGGTAAAAATTATTTTAGGGACAGGGCTATCATATTTCTATCTTTTTCAAAGGGAAATCTTAATTCGGAACAAACTTAAAAACAGAATAATTACTAAAATAAAGACAAAATTTGAATTTGTAATTCAAAACTATTTTTTGAATCCTCAATAGGAAATGTTCCATTTATATTATGTTGTAAATTGAAAAAGCATTATAGTAAGTGAGAAATGTGTTCAGCAGAATGGAGCATATTGCACTAAAGCACACAGGTTTAAAATCTGTACAATAAATAAATTACTCTTCCATTATTTGATATGTATTTGTGTGTACTAGTAAGTCTGTGTTTATCTTTACTCTTATGAATATGAACACATTAAATCCATATTTCAGAACTGTATCCTCTAAAATCCATATACAGCTTTTCTTTCTCCTAACAGCTTTCCTTGCTTTCGGAGTTCAAGGGCAAACTCTTTAAAGGTTACACTTTCAATATCGCTTAATAGAATCTAAACAATAAAACAAAGAAACACCAAACAGCTCTGAGGCTGGCCTTTTCATAACCTTCAGTTTTTCTCTCCTGAGCAGCACAAAATGACAGTCTGAAATTTTAGAGGGGGAAAAAAGTCTTAAAAATAAGACGATCATACTTTTATACACTCTCCCATCATCTTTTAACCGTAAGACAGGATGGTCAGCTTCTACAGGGAGAAGTGTTCTCTCCCGCCTTCTCTCCTTTTATAAACAAAGCAAGCCTCTCTCCTCTTTCTCTTCTACTTCCGGTGTAGATTTTGTTGTTTAAAATTCTAGCCTGTCATCTCTGAGGTTTCCTCCACTCACACTTGGTCTTCAATAATAAATGATAAAAGGAAATGGAATAAATTCCCCTTAATGAGGAAATTTCACCTGGCACAGAGGAGCTGGGAAAATCTATTACCCGACCAGAGGAACGCCTGCAGCATTGCAATTACCAGGGGAGCCCACGTACTTCACACAGTCCTCTCTTCCACTTGACTGGCTTTTATCTGATCCACCAACTCATAAGTAATACTAAACAAATTTCCCTCCAGATTGCACAAGGCCCTAATGTGAAAATGAGTGCTCCACCTGGCCTACAATTATGGGATGGGCTTGCAATTGTATTATTATCTTCTCTTAAAAAATCCCCCCAAAGGCAGGAGCTAAGAAAAGCTATGGAGAAGGCCTGATGTTCAGTAATGACAGCAAATCTCAAAAGGGAAGAGAACTGAGTAAGATGTATGTTCTCTGTTCCAAGACCCCTCACCAGCCTCTCTTCTGAGTTCTGCAGGGCTTCATTGATTAGTTTTGGCATTTCACGGGTTCAAGCCCATGCCACAATCTCAATAATGCAATCAAGTGGAGAAGTTATTTGTCTTCTCATCTTTTCTTTCAAGGAGACAGGTTGTTACCTCTTTCCTTGAGAGAAATGAGATAGACATTTTTCAAAAGCAGCAGTAGCATTTAGGAAAGAAAATTATAAACACCCAGGAAATTGGGTAAGTAGCACCATTTTCTCTTAATTTTTGAGAGCACCACGCTTCATTTCTGTACAGCAGTGAGGTCCTCGGAGGATTTAAAGAAAACCTTAATCTTTTATCTCTCGTGTCGAGGACAAACAATTAGATCCCATGTTCATATGAAACTATGTGAGTATGAAAAGTATTTATTAGGATCTGAGTTCACTTAGCACCATCACTAATGCTATAAAACTGCAAGTGCTGATGACACACTTAAAATTATACTTCACTTTAAAGGGTATTACAAACAACAAATCACAACACAAAAGAAAATACTATGAGAAATTTATATTATAGGTATTTTTAAGTAGGATATTTTTAAACTCCTGAATCCTATGTTCATTTTTAACCAATCTTTAGCAATCCAAATAATCCAGAAATATTGTTATATAACTTTTAATCTGGTATATTTATATACTGTCGATTATAATATCATAATTGTATCCTATGAATATGTATGCTCAGTCCCTCAAAAGTGTCTGACTCTTTTGCGACTCCGTGGACTGTAGCCCGCCAGGCTCCTCTGTCCATGGGATTTGCCAGGCACGAATACTGGAGTGGGTTGCCATTTCCTCCTCCAGGGGATCTTCCCAACCCAGGGATCAAACCCGCATCTCCTGCATTGCAAGCAGATTCTTTACCACAGAGCCACCATGTTTAATAGTATATTAAAAAAGTGCTCTGCTACACTCAAAAGAGCATATTTTTATTAAGAAAATAGCTTTTACCTGATTAGACTGAGCTAAAAGGTGAAGTTTATACTATGGGATAGTGCTTGTTATTTCTGCTTAACAAATTTATTCATAATTTTAAATGAATTCAGTGTATTCTTTTTGAAAAAAATTAAGAGAATATTCAGTAAGCAAAATCCTAAATTTTTCTATGAACATAGGTTTGTTATACATCCAGAATTGAAATCCAACAGATAAAAAGAAATATTGTATAAGGCTCCAGTAGAAAACTGACACTGATTAAGCATTCTTTGATATTTTAAAATTTGTTATTTCACAAACAAGTTTCTTTGGAAGCCCTATATTTTAAAATGTATCCATCATCTTTGTTTAAAGCATGAGACTTCCCTGGAGGTCCAGTGGTTAAGACTTCAACTTCCAGTGCAGGGGATGAGGGTTTGATCCCTGGATGGGGTGTTAAGATCCTACTCATATGCCTTGCAATCAAAAAACCAGAACATAAACAACAGAAGCAATAGTGTATCAAATTCAACAAAGACTTTAAAAATGATCCATACCAAAAAAAATAAAAATCTTTAAAAAAAACAGTCATGTTCTCACAGAGGAGTTATCCAAATATCACATATGTTGTCCAAGCAACAAACGTATTATAATTCTCAATATGTGAACTTCCTTTGACTTCTAGAAATTGTTACTTAGAATCTTGTGTGCTAGTCACCCAGTCGTGTCTGACTCTTTGTGACTCCATGAACTGTAGCCTACCAAGCACCTTTGACCATGGGATTTCTCAGGCAAGAATACTGAAGTGGGTTGCCATTTCCTCCTTCAGGGGATCTTCCTGACCCAAGATTGAACCCAGGTCTCCTACACTGTAGGCAGTTTCTTTACTGTCTGAGCCACCAGGGAAGCCCAGAATTACATGAAGCCTATTTACTGATAATGGAACAATAGACTGGTTCCAAATAGGAAAAGGAGTATGTCAAGGCTGTATATTGTCACCCTGCTTATTTAACTTATATACAGAGTACATCATGAGAAATGTTGAGCTGGAAGAAGCACAAGCTGGAATCAAGATTGCCAGGAGAAATATCATTAGCCTCAGATATGCAGATGACACCACCCTTATGGCAGAAAGTGAAAAGGAACTAAAAAGCTTCTTGATGAAAGTGAAACAGGAGAGTGAAAAAGTTGGCTTAAAGCTCAACATTCAGAAAACGAAGATCATGGCATCTGGTCCCATCACTTCATGGGAAATAGATGGGGAAACAGTGGAAACAGTGTCAGACTTTATTTTGGGGGGATCAAAAATCACTGCAGATGATGACTGCAGCCATGAAATTAAAAGACGCTTACTCCTTGGAAGAAAAGTTATGACCAACCTAGATAGCATATTGAAAAGCAGAGACATTTCTTTGCCAACAAAGGTCCGTCTAGTCAAGGCTATGGTTTTTCCAGTAGTCATTATGGATGTGAGAGTTGGATGGTGAAGAAGGCTGATCACCGAAGAATTGATGCTTTTGAACTGTGGTGTTGGAGAAGACTCTTGAGAGTCCCTTGGACTGCAAGGAGATCCAACCAGTCCATTCTGAAGGAGATCAGTCCTGGGATTTCTTTGGAAGGAATGATGCTAAAGCTGAAGCTCCAGTACTTTGGCCACCTCATGTGAAGAGTTGACTCATTGGAAAAGACTTTGATGCTGGGAGGGACTGGGGGCAAGAGAAGAAGGGGACAACAGAGGATGAGATGGCTGGATGGCATCATTGACTCGATGGACTTGAGTCTGAGTGAATTCCAGGAGTTGGTGATGAACAGGGAGGCCTGGCGTGCTGCAATTCATGGGGTTGCAAAGAGTCGGACACGACTGAACGACTGAACTGAACTGCTTAGATTTTTTTTTTCTTGCTAAGTGTAACATATGTAGAAATAACTTTTGACCGATATTCCCCAATTCTTGAATAAGAAAATGTAAACCTTTTCTAGGAAGGGGGAAAATCTGAAGCCATTTTCAGGAGGATGTGGAAAAATTCTCAGATTAAAGTCTTGTCACACCATGTCACACTAGATCTATGTTAATTTGAGGATTACTATCCACATGGAAGTCAAAAATCTTTGTCACTGAGAGTTTTTCAGAAGAAAACATATAATATCCAGATAGCAAAAATTCTCATCTATTTTATACTTATGACTGTAGATTCAAGAACTAACTCAGTAGCCCCCACTTCAAGCTAGCTAGAGCAAAGGATGATCAATTAAACCCAACCATCAGCCAAGGAAGACAGCAGGTGCAGTATGAGGCAGTGTGTGTAATATCAACATAACCGTGTGATGGCCTTTACATTACCATCACTATATTTACATAGGCAAATAGTGCCTAATTGCCTACTCAGCCTGAGATAAGCCAATATTGCTGGCTGAATCTAGAGTTAGGCTCCAACTAACTACACTAAGATAAAAATCTCATTAATCAGATGAAGTGATAAACGTGTCAAGTGTTTAGCACAGTGCCAATTAGTTAATAAGTGGTTCATAAATGCCAAGGCCAGAAGACAAGGAAAAGGGGAAGGAGCAGGTATACGAGAGGAGAAAGAGGAAGAGGAGGTAGAGAAGCAACAGGAGTTTAGCAGAACAAGACTGGCAAGTCCCCTAAACGTGGCCTTAGCACCTTGGGCTGTCTAAGTCTCCTCCCTCTTTCAGTAGCATTCCTGTATCCAGATCTTGAGGGGGCAAGGCCCGCTATACTTCATATCCCCTGCAAAGCATAAACGATCTCCTGGAGATAATGTTCACTCAGGCATTTACTCCGGTCAGAAGTCAAGGCCACTGCCTCAGTCCTCGAGAGAGGCATCACCCACTTCAGCTCCCAGCGTACACGCGGTGGTCCTACTCCCATTTAAGGCATTTCAGGAATGAATGAACAGGTGAAAAATCCTGGAAGCCAGTGAGTGGTTATCTAGCATCTGTAATTATTGCTCAGGCAGACTATTTTGACTAAGTTTAATTTCTATTGTATACTTCAGGAGCTTTAAACTCACACCTTCATTAACACAGGAGATAAGGCATTTACATTTTATTTAAAGAAAAAATATACATATTTGTATGTATGTGTGCATACACACACGCACAGAGATGTCTGTCTTATAAATACAGCAAAATTTCAAAAGAAAATTCTTATGCTAGCTCTCCATACCCTTGAAAATTCTGTTTACATCTTTTAAGGTGAATCACCAAGGCTTTCTCCCTGCCAGGCCCCCATGTTTTCCTCACAAGAGTTCCAGAGAAGGGCACATCTCTTACAAGGCTTCTGCTCTAAGTGAGGTCAACAATTCAGGCAGGAAAACATGCAGCTCGCAACTTGACAGCTAAAGAGGAACTGATCTCCAGCTGTCTGATTTAAAAGTCATATTTCTACAAAGAAGCTTTTGAAAAGGGTTAGTGACTAGAACTGAAGGCAGAAGCCCTGGGCTAGATTTATTGCTTCCCTCTGACTGGTGTGACATAAAGCAGGACACACACCTCTGTGTGACTCAGTTTCACCTTCTATGAAAATAGAATAGTAATTCTTTTACAACTGTATCATAACAGAAATGTACTTTGTCACGAGAGAAATATAAATCCTTGTATTATAAATATTATAGCTATGTACTTTTGCCTTAGTTGTGTTTGCTGGTTAATTAAATCATAGCCTTCACTACCACTCTACATATTTATGAATATTCCTTATAAAAACTTTTCTAAAAATTTGCAATTTTGAAGACTTAGATAATTTTTAAAATCAAAGCTTTCTTAATTGTAGCTCATTCCCAATAGAGTTTATAATGCCCATGTTAAGTATTATAATGCTCCCAGTGTATAAAATCTCTATTTGACAATAAAAAATAATTAGATAAATCCCCATTTATTAGAAAACAGTTTATTCAGAGCCTTCCTAGTAAATACATGTGTGCATGTGTGTATTCTAAGTCACTTCAGTCGTGTCTGACTCTTTGCAACCCTATGAACTATAGACCACTAGGCTCCCCTGTCAGTGGGATTCTCCAGGCATGAATACTGGAGTGGGTAGCCATGACCTCTTCCAGAGGATCTTTCCAACCAAGGATGAAAGGATTCAACCCATGTCTGTTAAAATCTCTTGCATTAGCAAGTGGGTTCTTTACCACTAGCACTACCTGGGAAGACCTTCCTAGTAAACATATAGTCACTTAAATAATGAAAACCTAGAGATGCTGCTTTCTAGTGTCTTCCAACACAGAGCTTTTATATTTTGCACTACACATTTGCCAATTAATAATTTTGTGAGTCCCTTGGGCAATCAGGAATTATTATAATACCTTTTCTTCCACTCCAATTTCCCTTCTGTGGCATGATTGAGAAATTCTGATTTTTACTTTCTGCCAAGAATATACCTTCATTTATTTAATGGGACTATTATCATACAAACATCATTGAGTTTCACTCTATGCAATATCAGTTCCCAAGAAAATATATAGTAAATAAAGACTTGGAAGCCATTCTTATCTATTCTAGAATTGACACAACACTTTAGAATGGTGAGCTCCATTCTTCAATCACACAAATCAGCAAAAGCTCTTAAGAAAAATCTCCTAATAAAAGTAAAGTAAGACGTTATGGCCTTTGAAATTTACCATAATATAATTTACAGTTTAATTGGAGCATGTTACTAGCAGTAAACAGTGGCTGACTTTATTTTTGGGGTGCTCCAAAATCACTGCAGATGGTGACTGTAGCCATGAAATTAAAAGATGCTTACTTCTTGGAAGGAAAGTTATGACCAACCTAGACAGCATATTGAAAAGCAGAGACATTACTTTGTCAACAAAGGTCCACTAGTCAAGGCTATGGTTTTTCCAGTAGTCACGTATAGATGTGAGAGTTGGACTATAAAGAAAGCTGAGCACTGAAGAATTGATGCTTTTGAACTGTGGTGTTGGAGAAGACTCTTGAGAGTCCCTTGAACTGCAAGGAGATCCAACCAGTCCATCCTAAAGGAGATCAGTCCTGAGTGTTCATTGGAAGGACTAATGTTGAAGCTGAAACTCCAATACTTTGGCCACCTGATGTGAAGGGGTGACTCATTGGAAAAGACCCTGATGCTGGAAAAGATTGAGGGCAGGAGGAGAAGGGGACGACAGAGGATAAGATGGCTGGATGGCATCACCGACTCAATAGACATGAGTTTGAGTAAACTCCAGGAGTTGGTGATGGACAGGGAGGCCTGGCGTGTTGCGGTTCATGGGGTCACAAAGAGTTGTACACGACTGGGAAGCTGAACTGAACTGAATAGCAGGCAAGTTGTAATTATGAGTGAAACTGTATGGCTCCAACTATTTACAGTGAGTAAAAAAATAGATAATCACCTTACTTTCTCTTCACAGCCTTAATCTTCTCATAGTAAGATTTTCATTTTTACAAAACACAACAGAAATATGACAGAAAAAGAGCAAACACAATTTGTCACTTCCTAAGTAGAATTTATCCATTTACCTACTTCCTCTTTCTCATTGCACATTTGTTCTTTATAATCTAGCTCCTACTCCTATCTCCCCATCATCAATTTTGGTGGACTTGCTCAATTCTCTCCCTTTCTGCTCTCCCTAAACCATGCCATACTGTTAAAAGTGTCTTTTCCTATATTATTTATTCATAATTCTCTTTTCCTTTGGTTCCTATGACATAGGTATATATTGAAGAAAAGATACTGTCCTTGGATTCCAAAAGTCCTGAACTCAAATCCTGGATTCAATATGCACTTACCCTGAAATCTTGAAAAATTTACTTAAATATTCTGAGTTATAATTTTGTTTATAAATTATGGGGTAGGGATGGATACAGATGAACTCTTAAACTGTGACTTAGATAACATACACAAAGGTCTTAGAGCTTTGGTTTTTAACCTGCATTCTACTTCCCTATGGAGAAGGGCATGGCAACCCACTCTAATATTCTTGCCTGGAGAATCTCATCGACAGAGGATCCTGGTCATGGGGTCACAAAGAACTGAACATGACTGAAGTGACTTAGCACACATGCACGTACTTTCCTGGCTTTGCATTTCTGCCTCTTGTTGGTCCATTAAAAGCATCCTGTCTTACATATACCTAAGTGTGTACAAATCTTCAAATCCAAATTTGAAGATTACATAAATTTTCAAAAATAGGTTACAAACCCACTGAAGGGAACTAACAATATCATTTGGTCTAATAACATCTCCTAATAAAGAGAAATGTCATCAAGCAAATACACATCCTATCAAGCTGAGATCACTGATATTGACATAGGGAAAGTCTGTTAAGTCCTGACAATTAATAGATATATAAATGTATACATACAAAGTATACGTTATTTTAAATTAACTTAAGGGTTTTGGAACTATCAAACATATGCAGAAAATAAATAATATTTATTTTATGAGTGATGTGGCCATCATTGAAAATATTTTAAATGAAACATGAATCTCGCCCATGTGAGATTCAAGTTCTCTCATATACTTTCAAAATGCATAATTATTTGTCAAAACAAAGAAAACATGGTTTAATAAATTCAATGAGATTTCTCAGGACATTAAATGTTTAATGTGAAATTTTATTCTATTCAAGATGTAACTGATACAATTCATTATTAACTGAAATTAATAGAGGCCTGTCAAATCTGTGACAGTGCATAAAATATCCTATCTTAACACATGGCCAATACTTTGGCCTCCTGATGAGAAAACTGACTCATTTGAAAAGACCCTGATGCTGGGAAAGATTGAAGGCGGGAGGAGAAGCAGACAACAGGGGATGAGATGGTTGGATGGCATCACTGACTCAATGGACATGAGTTTGAGTAAACTCTGGGTGTTGGTGATAGACAGGGAGGCCTGGTGTGCTGCAGTCCGTGGGGTCACAAAGAGTCGGACACGACTGAGCAACTGAACTGAACTGAACTGAACACATGGAACATAAATGTGAAAGGAAAAGTCTTTTTTGCATTAGTTCACAGGCATGGAAATTCCCATAGTAATGTTCCTATTTTACAGAGAAAAAATAACCTTTTATATAAGGTCCAATAATTAGTATTGTTTGTTAGATAAATGGTTTAGGGTATTGAAGATTAAAATCATTGGCTATTAATATATAGTAACTAATAAAATTATTTTGCTTTAGAGTCAATTAATATATACATAATATATTATATATTCATCTTAGCAGCACAGTTAATAGTGAAATAAAACAATATATTTTTTAAAACTAGAGTGAAACTGAGACTTAGATATGTTGTATGAGTTGATAATGAAGTCAGAGGACACAAACTATTTTTAGTAAATCAGATCAATGGGTTCCACTAAAGTGAGCAACCATTTCTATTCTCATTCTACATTCAAAATAATACACAGCCACATACCTAGTGTGTGTATACATACATATATATATATGAATTTCCACAGGACGTAGTGGAGAAAACAATAAATGATATTGCAAGCCAAAGTAATAGTGCAGGCGTGCTAACTTATGTGTGATTCTTTGTGGCCCCATGGACTGTAGCCTGCCAGGTCCCTCTGTCCATGGGATTTCCCAGGCAAGAATACTGGAGTGGATTGCCATTTCCTTCTCCAGGGGATCTTCCCAACCCAGGGATCAAACCCGCATCTCCTACATTGACAGGTGGATTCTTTACCACTGAGCCACCAGGGAAGCCCCATAAATCATAACAGAGGATCATAAAAATATAACATGTGTTATATATTATACATAGTGAAATATATATTTCCTTCTCTAAATCATTTCTAAATTTAATACATTTTAAAGATCTTTGCTTATTGCTATGTTTTCTACCAGAAAGTAAAAATTATCTTTAGAAAGTACTGATCTTTCTCCATCTTATGCTTAAGTTTGTAAAAAACATTTTATTAGAGTATAGTTGCTTTGCAATATTGTTTTAGTTTCTTGCTGCATAGCAAAGTGATTCAGTCATACATAGACATATATCCACTTTTTTTTTAGATTTCCTCGCTAGGTCACCACAGATCACTGAGTAGAGTTCCCTGAGCTAAATGATAGATCCTCATTCGTTACCTATTTTGTACATAGTAGTTGTGCCTAAGTTTTAATAACTTTTAGGTAACACTTCTACCTTGAAAACTTCAATTAAATACAAGCACAAAACGTTTTGTCTGGTTTTGCCATGCCTCCTGAGCAAGATACATAAAAAGGCAATAGAAACGAACACATGTAGAAGAGGACATTCAAAGGGAGTGTTCCAGCTAAGGTGATACTTGAATTATTACATCTGCCAGAAGTTTGTGGCTGCAGGGAAATGGCCAGCTTTACTGAGCTCAATTTAGCACTTGAATGCCCAAGTGGAACTCACCAGGCTTGCCCTAGATTGTTTTCCTAAGCTATAGGCACACCTATGACTTTTCAGCACCCATCAATGGATGTAGTTTATCACACTGAACACTGAGATGCTCAGATGAAAATTAGTGTCCTTCAAAAGCTCACTTTCTTTTTTACTACATTGAGTACAGCAATACGTGGGCAGTGTAGAGGGAAGAGATATTAATATTATCAGAATTAATACTTAACCAACACATGAATAGTGGACAAAATCTAAACAATTTGCACATTAATTCATAGTAAATTAAGCTTATATCAACAATTAATAAAGTAAATCAACTATACTCCAATAAACATTAAAAAATAATCATTTTAGAAATAAATCCAAATCTTAGCCTCATATATGGTATAAACTGTATCACAGTGGTCATGCCCTCTACTTTTGAACATCTAAAGTGGGCGAAAGCAGAGTCCTTTTAAACAGTCAAGCATTATGTTACTAACATATATAGCAGCATTGTGAGGAAAAAAAAATAAAAACAGCAAAATGGACCATACTGGGAAAACTGCCCAAATTTGAATGAAATGCAAAAGAACAGTCATCAAAAATGGTGGAAACTTTCCATTTGGCGACTTACCAAGGGACAGCACAAGCAGTGGCTAGCTGCCTTCTTTAAGCTAATAACTGAAAGAAGGACTCAAAACTTAATTCAATCTAGTTTTAGCCAGTAAAAAAGCAAAATTATACAATTTAGAAGGGTATAAGAAAATTCTTGAGCTAGACATGTCAGTCAGAAATAACAAAAGAACCTGAAAATTAAAAGAAGGAAATAAAAAAATTAAAAAGAATTATAAGCAGATGTTCAAAGCTGGTAATTAGCACATTCACATTTTTTTCTTGCCTGTTCAGATTGGGATTTTTAATCATGAGAGACAACCATGATTATCTTTCAATCTAAAATTTTTAATTCAACCTGGAATTATAAATAAAAAAGGTTTGGAGTGTAGTATCTTGAAATAGTTCTTGTTCACAAAGAAGCTTTCCTACAGTTAACTTCCTTCCTTATTTATAGTGAAAGTGATATTTTGTACCTGTGCTTATCTATTAATTATTAATATTGTTGAAACCTTTATCAAACATATTAGTTCTATGATGATGCTAGATCTATGGTATGAGATTATCATCCCCTTATCAAATACTGTTACTGAACTGGAAGCATCTACTACATGTAATCTGGTTTCCAACAGATGTTATATAATCTACCTTTCTACATTTTCACAAACCTAAATATGTGTGTGTGTGTGTGTGTGTGTGTGTGTGTGTGAGTGTGTGTGTTCCCAACCTAATGTTAATCACTGAATTCACTGACTATATATCAGGTACTGTTCTAATTACATTTAATCCTTACCACAACCTAAGAAGGTAGTAATCATCCCAATTTTATAAGTATTAAACTGAGGCTCTTGATATCCCATGCTAATAAATGATAGAATTGAACTCCAGAACCTAGAATATTTGATATTAAACCCTTAATGTATATATAAATGTGTATATGTATACACACAAACTTACACACATACTATTGGGTTGGTCAAAGTTTGTTTGTTAAGTGGATACATTGTTCAATAAGGTTCTTAGTGAAAATGAAAACTATCTTTAACTTTTACTTAAAACTATAGGAACTTTTTGGCCAACCCAATATCTTACACTTGGAATGTGTTTGAATCAAAATTCAGGTTTCTATATTAATAGAGTTTTAAATCCATTCTTTTTTTTAATTTTAATTTTTACTTTATTTTACTTTACAATACTGTATTGGTTTTGCCATACCAGCTATGTCAAGAGAATCTAATGATAAAGACATTGACATATTTATCTATTTACTTACAGTACCGGTAATTCTGTCCTCCAATCCAGTTTTATTTGCACAACTAAAACTGAATCTGCCTATGAACCAATGGAGGAGAGAATTTCAGGTGAGATTTTTGTAATCTTTAATAGATCAAAATAAACATATTTTTCTTCTAATGAAAATGCTATATGGGAGGAGCAATGTATATTCTTGGGCTTCCTTTGTCGTCAGCTGTTAAAGAGTCTGCCTGCAATGCGGGAGACCTGGGTTTGATCTCTGGGTTGGGAAGATCCCCTGTAGAAGGGAATGGCTACCCACTCCAGTATTCTGGCCTGGAGAATTTCATGAACTGTATAGTCCATGTGGTTGCAAAGAGTCAAACATGACTGAGCGACTTTCGCTTTCACATTATATGTGAGTCAGTGTTGGTAAAATGAGTGAGTATGAGAAAAACAGATGTACTAAAGTCTGTATAGCCACTGAAGAAAGGTTTTCTAACTGTTGCAGTTACACAGAAAATTCTGAGGGGCTTAGTTTTTCTTAAACTTGCTAAGTGATCCGGTAATGTGAAGTTAATAGATCAAACAAATAAATCCCAGTACATAAGCGTAATATGCATTGGAATCCTTCATGACACAACTCATCACATGAAGAGAAACTCTTCAAAATCTAAAGAAATCCACTGTGAAATATGTTATCATTCTAGGTCAATTCATGCCACTACACCGGCTTATAAATTTAGGGAATGCCTAAGACAGTCAACTTTCCTAGCACACCCTTGGGCAGCAATAAACAATTTAAAAAGAAAAAGAGAAAGTCAGTGAACTGAAGTATAGAAGAGAAATTTTTTTCTTCTTCTTTTTCCTTTTTTTGCTGAAGCTGTCTGAATAATGATTAACACCAAAGTTGGGAAGAATGGATATTTGCGCTGGAAGTTTCCAGAGCGTTGCCATTGCTATGCTCATACAGTGAAGACAGCAAACTGAGTTCTGATGAAAGCAAGCACTCAGACCTGGGATACTGAGTTCATTATTCTAACACCTAACCTGGCTCATCATTGAATAAGACTAGGATTTCAACATGATACATGTTAATCTCCACCCTTTAGAAAATAAGAAAACTGTAATTTCTACTTTGTCATAGACACATAAAACATATCAGTTATTTCCATGGTGCTAACCTTGTTACAATCACTGTTGTTTTTTTTTTTTTCTCTACTCTAATCTGTGGACATCCATGTATATACCTAATGCATAGGTATTCCATTTGGAATTAAAATTCTGAGCTTCATTTCAGGTGACTATATGTAAATACAGGTAATAGACTGCCATCAATCTAAGTGCTAGTCTCATCTTCTGCTAGTGAATGTGTTTATTGCATTTAGAAAAATTTTAGCATGATTGGGAATATTTGCTCATTAGTATAAAGGAGTATTATTGATCTTTTGATAAGAATGGCATTTGTATTATTGCTTCCTTATAAAATATGTCTGGTATTAATAAGTGACAATGCATCATAAAAAATTAAGAAATGATATGTTATAAAATATATATACAAATGCAAATTATGACTCAAAATGAGCATATATCTAAAATCATAAAATAATCTTTGGTATAACAAGTAACATTTTCATTTTCAGGGGCCATAGAGAAAACTTTCCTGGACACTCATCTTGTTCAAGGAATCCTTTGTATTTATATTATCTAAGCTCCAAAACAAAACTATAAAATAGACATTAGCAGGAAGAGGTTGGAGAATTGAGGGAAGTGACATGCCCGTGATTCCACAGTGGGTAAGACTGCACCCATCTGACTGGTTCTATAGAATATACTCCTTCTAATGTACAAGGCAGGAACCAGTTGAAATTTAACAAATGCCTATAATTCTATACTTTATCCTCTCTTTAAGTTTCTCCTTTTATCCTAATTAAAATTCCCATTACCTATTTTCCCAGGAACTTAGAAGAAAGTTGCTGAGGGACCTGGGCACACAGGTACCAGGGATATGATCAGGTAAGAGAATTTGGGAGTTGGCCCAAATCAGACCAAATAAAATAGCTACTTCCTGGGCCTTCATCTAACATCAGCCTTTCCAACATGGAAGCAGTTGAGATTTTGAAACAAAGTGAACCACAAATAAAGATGACCTTGACTTTCCTCCAAACTGGCAATACTTAACTGAAACACATAATACCAAATGTTATTAGAGAACTATCACTATTGGAGTAGTATCTGCCTCAATGACCAAGCTTCCTTGGATATTTAGAGGCTAAAAAAATAAAAATAAAAATACTGGAAGATGTCATAATCCAGGGTAATCATGAAGAATCAAAATAGGGGGAAAAAATTAAAAAAAAAAACCTTCAAGTCCTACACTCACCCTCCATCAGCTACAATATCCTTCAACTTCATATCTCAATGTACCACAGAATGATTGAGACAGGTAGCTTCAGTAGTCATCTATTCTTATTTCATTTATCCAACTTCTCTAAATAACAATCATTATCAAACTGCTATGTGTGCATCTAAGATACTTTTAAAAATAAACAATGAAGTGTCCATCACATAATAATAAGTTCAGGTTTTAAGTTTACCAACACCATGGATCCTCTGTTGAGGTCTTGAAAACTTGTTAAGTACTATGTTTAGATTCTTTTAAATTATTAAGTTTCACATTAAAAAGTTTATTGTAGGTCATTATGAACAATAGAAAAATCTCTACTTACAACTATATTCATACCAGAAAATGGAGACTTTATTTTAAAATGTCAAATTAACAGCAAAAAATACAACAGAATGTTGAAATCAGAACAATGTTGTAGGTGATCTACAACAATGAGTGGTTCTAATAAGCCTCCGAGGAGCTTTTTCACTATCAATATACACTGTTTTCTGCTTAGTTAGAATTTCAACCTGCCTTCTCGTTGTAACAAAAACTATTCAATTAAAACACTGAATTTGTTCAAAAATCAGAATGTACATCAAGTGGAAATTTAAATCACAATAACATCTGCTGTTTTTCACCCCAGGTCTCTTCCACTGCAGCAACTGGCGTACTGTAAGTTTCTAGCACCCCCATGTGGTTTAATTGGAATGGTTTCATAGGCATTTGAAATCAGTTGTCTGAAACTGAAAACAGTGGAACAGACTATAATTCAACACAGAAGTTCTGCTGACATCGTAAACCAAGAAAGCAAACCTCAAGTCAGCAAAATTCTAAGATGAATGTACAGGCTCAGTCCTTAACTTCAATCTACTGTTCATTTTATGTGATCACTACAAAGGATGACTTACAAGCAACTATTGCTAGTTTCATTTTTGACAGATTGGAATCCCCCATTTTCAAAACTAAGAATTTGTTGTGGGTGATCATTGAATAAATGAAAAAGAACCTCATTTTGCTCAAAAAAAAAAAAGGCAAAATTTTTTATTGCCCAGTTTGTGTATTTTGATTAGGTAAACCCAGTAACCCAATTATATGTTGCAGTTTCTAAATAGTTGAGAAAATCAGGCTTTGAGAGCTTCCTCTCTCTTCAATATTTTAAGCGATTAATTCTTTTACATTCCCTAAAATCATTTGAGAACAATTTCTACAAACAAAAATTTTCCCTCTCTATGGCTTGTAGCTGAGATTTTTTTTTCCAATAGTGGTGTATTTCAAAGCCTTCTTAAAGGAGACAAGCTAAAGAGAATTACACCATCTTTCTTAAATTGGTAATATATGCTCCTATTATCACAGATCCAAGTTTAAAAATCTATTGTGCCTTATATGCCTAGATAGCCTCAACAAACATTCTCAGGAAATAGAAAAATGTAGATTTTAAAGCACTGACATTATCAGAATATTCTGAACATGAAATAAAAATTTTCAAATAATTGGTAATGAAGGAAATAAAAATGCAAATAACTGAGAGGTAAAAGTCTATTAACAAAATTTGAGTGTGGCTTATTTGTATGATTAACTGGATGTCCTAAAGTTAAAAATATCAATAGAATGCAAGAGGAATATGCTTGCTCACTCAAGACACAGAAATGAGTTGGTTGATGTTAAAAGAGAAAAACAGATTTCAGCATTTGGAAAATGTATAGAAAGCAGAAATAGTTTCATTGTTGATTAATAAAATATAAATCTAGGTCATGTTTGAAGGGCTTCCCAGGCAGTGTTAGTGGTAAAATTACCCACCTGCCAATGCAGGAGACTTAAGAGATGCGGGTTTGATCCCTGGATCTGGGCGATCCCCTGGAGGAGGGCATGGCAACCCACTCCAGTATTCTTGCCTGGAGAATCCCATGGACAGAGGAGCCTGGCAGGCTAGCCCATAGGGTGGCAAAGAGTCGGACACGACTGAAGCAACTTAGGACACACGAAGTTCATATTTAGTAATTATATAGCACAATAATTCATAAATGTACATAGATTTTCATAAATTCAAAAGACCTAATAAAAACATTACTATGTTTCATGGCAAGAGACAGGGTAGAAGAGAAATAAAGTTATTAATAGATGCCTTTCAAAAGGTAAACATCTAAAAACTGCCATTTCTTCTGACTATGGCTATGTCTTTCCAACATTGGCACTATTTATTTCACTGAAGCAGAATTTTGGCCAAACATGTAAGGGGAAAAGGAAGACAAAATTGCACAGAAGATAGCTGGAGTGAATCAGAGCGCTAGGGCCTTACCTGTTGAGCCCTTTCAGTGTCTTTTCCATGTTTAAAATGTCGCGCATCTTATACAGAAACCACTTGTCAATGGATGTGAGCTTCATAATCTCATCAAGTGACATGTTGTCTTCCAAGGCCTGCCAAAAGGAGAAGACATGCTTTCTTTGGCAAACATCTCATAAACATCTTATTTGGTTGAAAACATGGCAGGCATTCCTCTGCATGTTACTCAGAGAGCCTGAGGCTATATCATATCACTGACGTTTCTCCCAATAAACCTACAGATACTGCCAGCTATATCTACAAATGGGATACAAAGGAGGTGCCCTGAGTTAATCAGAGCAGTGTGTGCTCAGAGAAACCCCCCTAACAGGCTCTGCTTGCTTGCTTTTTACATGACTGTGTTAACAATTACGTTCTAAATCTGCTACATCTTTTTGGCATTAAGGAGAATCTCTTGAAACTACAGTTGTGCCAAACTGGTAAGAAAATGTAGAATCAATATAATGATCATTTAACTTGTATTCTGGATAATTACCCTTTCGCATATTTAACAAATTTTTATCACTTCATTCCATAGTCCAAAAACCAGTCATTGAGAATTTATGAATCATATCTGGCTTGGTGTTATTTCTCTCAAACATTTCCTCACAGAGACACTTCAAACAAACAAAAAAAAAAATTATTTTGAATCAGTTACTATGACTTTTGTCCTAAGACAGGCATTTTACAATATCCTAATATATTCCAAAACAATGTAGTAATAACTTCTGATGGGCAGCTCAGCTTTTTATTCAAGTCTACTTTAGCAATTTCTCAAAAGTAAAATTACAACTATGGGTCATTAAGCTGAGTACAAAAGATAGCTGAAAGAAGAGATAAACTCTCAAGCCAAAACCTTCACTTTCAAAAGATGTCTACTCTTATTCTTTACAATGTTTATATACACATTCATACTCAATGAAAAATGATAATCACATAATACTTCAAAACACATAGTTTAGAATGGCACACTATGGTTTTAAATCCCATTAAGAAATATATGTAACTAATAACTGCTGCTATAACTCAATTCAGAGAGCTTAATTAAAAAAAATTTTACTCATTTCTAGAATCACCGACCCCATGATCATACATGTTGAGAGACAACATACCTCATAATTCTACAGATTAAAATAAAATGACCTCTAATGTGGATACTCAAAGACATGTCTTTTTCCTAAACCTATTTCTGTTTTTTGTTTGTTTGTTTAATTCTCCCTCTAACTACAGCCAGATTCCCAAAGACTTAATTCTGCCTTACTTGCCAAGTGATTAAAGGGACAATTAGCTATTTGGCCATCAACACTGTGAGGGGGTAGAAACTTAAGGCAGTGACACTTTTGACAGACTAAAGGACATTTTCATACAGTTGCACACAGTAATTATCCTGCGACTGATGGAGGACCCAGAATCTGTAGTCATTTTACTGTGAGAAAGGACAACTAGAATCGCATCCACAGTTTCAAACAGATCATGCCTGTCTTTCAAGCGCTGCAACTTTGCCATGTCACACAGCTGTAATGAAGTTCATAATGACCCCAACACACTTGAGGTGACTCTAATGTTCACCAAATCTAAAATAATGCCCTGTATGCTCCCCAAATCAAAAGAGGTGATGATCCAGTCATCCTGAAATGAGACTGCTGCAAAAATCAGACCTCAGAGCAAGTCGCCCTTTCTAAGAATCATGAAAGCGAGTGAAGATTTACTCACTCCCTTCATTCTGTTTCCCCTTCAGCCCTCCACACGCCTTACACTCTTTGTCAAAATCACCAAGTTCCTGGTTGCTGTGGAAATGAACAGTAATGATGACCTCTAACAAACAGAAATCAGTTCCTTCTCCCGGCACTCTGGCAAGCAATAATTTATACCTCAGGCTCTGCACTTCATGCTCATACTCTGTACAAGAAAGAATCTCTACGCATTTTCCCTGAATTCTCATCCTTTATAAGTCTGTTAGAAAAGAATGAGAGATTTTCTTGAGTTTTACAGCCTCACTAGGAACTTGGAAAGACTCCCCTTTTTCATCCACGTCAAAATGGCAGAGGATGATGACTAGACTCAAGTGGGGAGATCTGTTTACTGTTCTTTGTCTGGAAAAATAATTATATGTACACATATATATGCATGCACATATACAAACATATATAAATGTGACAAGTTGCTTTTTAAATAGAAGTCTGAAATAAGAACAAGAAAGAAGTGAAATGGCTTTCTAAAACATCTTCTCATCACTAGTATCATTCCTACCATCATGGAACAATGTTGACTATTACTCTGAGATTCAACACTGAGAAATGTCAATCAAAAAATACTAATATCTCTCAAACTACTTCAGAATTGATGAGCCAGGTATAAATTAAATGTAATGAAGGAAGCATTCCCTCCCCTCCTATATATGAGCATAAAAGTTGCAGAGTTTGAAATCACTAACAGCATTTTTCTGTCACCACCAAGACATGTTTGGGCTTCCCAGGTGGCACTAGTGGTAAAGAACCTGCCTGTCAATGCAGGAGAAACAAGAGACATAGGTTTGAAGATTCCTACGATCCAGAGAAGATTCCCTGGAGGAGGGCATGGCAACCCACTCCAGTATTCTTGCCTGGAGAATCCCATGGACAGAGGAGCCTGGTTGGCTACAGCCCATTGGGTCACAAAGAGTCAGACATGACTGAAGTGACTTAGTACACACACATTCACAAAAACAAGTTACAGAGACAGATTCCCATGACAAATTTCATATTCTCACCAACTCATTCCACATGTACACATACACACATAAAATGGTCAGTGGGGCTTTGCAGCTTCAGTGTGGCTTGATACTGTTGGAGGATTAATACCTAAGCTTCCTTAAATGTCAAAAAGCAATTCAGGGATTTCTGACCAGACAGATCTCAGCTGCCAAAATCACCTTTTATAAAATCAAATGAACTGAAACCTCAAAACTCTAAGCATAGTAAACATGAAAGGAGATTAACATGGCATTTCATTTACATTAAAGGGAACTAGTGAGTGGAAGTGAGTAGTGTGGAGCTTTTTTGTTCTCTAAGAACAATAAAATAATTACATAGAAAAGCCTATAATCATGGTAGTTCTTTAGAGGTTGTTGTTTAAACACAGAAGAACCACCAAATAAACAAAGTTTATTTTGGAGCCTTAGGTAGCACATACTAAATGATACCATTTTATGCATCTTTCTTTTTAAAATGTAATTTTACCCATTTTTCAATAAGTAAGTAATGAGAGTGATGGGAAATCAAAAGTCAATCTTATCAAATATTTAAGAGTATTGATAACATCTTTACTAAAAGGGAAGAACGTTTAATCTATGTGATCATCCTTTAAAACTGCAATGTTGGAACTTCCACTGGCAGCCCAGTGGTTAAGAGTTCGCTTTCCAACGCAGAGGGTACAGGTTAGATCCCTGATCAGGGAACTAGGATCCCACATTCCTCGTGGCAAAAAAAAAAAAAAAAACCCAAAACATGAAACAGAAGCAATATTGTAACACATTCATAAAGCCTTAGAAATCATCCACATTAAAAAAAATCTTTAAAAAATAATGCAGTGTTCTTAAGTCCAGGCTTAAAGTGAAATAAAATTTTTCATTAATTAGGGAATGATCTGATGGTCCATAGAAATAAATCTCCAGTTTAATACTATTAAAAAGAATTAAAAACTTTCCAAAAGTCCCTGAATTCAAGACCACTTTGTGATTCAGTTTTACATTGAAGTCCAGACTGACTATATTATGAAAAGAAAATGAAAGGTAGCTCAGGGCCCCTTGTCACACGCTACCTTGGCAATGGCGTAGATGCGGATGCTGGATGGGTCAGCCAGCTCTCTTCTGAGATCAATGTCGGATGGCCACTCTTTGTTCATTGGGAGACGGGAGGTGAAACCATCTATAGAAGGATGGCACATCCGTAATGCCTTCTGAAAACTCTCCTCAAAGGTGCGACCAATAGCCATGACCTGTAACACAGGTTTAAGACTCATATTTTTAAAAATAGCTTGAATATTTTTAATTTGTAACAAAGCAAGAAACTGAATATTTTGCAGAAAAGACTTAGGAACAAGATATATAAAGGAAGGATGCTACTAAAATTTAAGTTATTTTTCTTCCTCGCCTTTTCAAAAATTATTTATTTTTAATTAGAGGATAATTGCTTTCCAATGTTGTGTTGGTTTCTGCCATACATCAACATGAATCACCCATAGGTCATCCTTGCCTTTTTACCATGGTTTTGATATAATGAGTCTTTAACATCATTAGGTCACTCTTTTACCACTTAGGGAATTTAGCTTGATTTGATGATACTGATGAAGAAATCATCTGTACTTGCTCTGAACCATAGCATCAAAAAATAAGAGTCTGTGGCCAGAACATTAAGACCCTTCCTTAAAAAGATCTTGCTTTCATGCAGATGTCCTTTAGAGTAAAAAGTAAATGAAGAGAAAAGACATATATTAACACAAAAACAGAACTATTTCTAAATGGCAATCAGTCAGTATCCGAGACAGGTTGGCTTTCTTTACAGCTAAGCATTAATATTAATACAACCTTGAGAATCACAACAAATACTGACCGATTCAGATTTCAAATATAGATGGAGACTAAATTTCCCATGACAAATTCAACATATCTTCCCCCAATCTTTGTAGCTGATTGTACACTAATCAATTAGGAAAACCACATGCTGACTTAGTCTGGACAAGTTACAAGTGAGAACTAAACTTAAATTAACCTTAAAGCCTACCCAGTTATTCAGTGGATAAACACTGGCTTTGATTCTTTCCATGGAATAATAGATTGCTATGCATTTTTGGTCTACAATTTAAAATAATAACAGGCATAACACTGCCTTCAGTAAACTTCCATGAGGCCTCAAAAGTGGAATTCTCATTAATGTCAATTTAGTAAATCTTCATGTCAGTTGTATGACAAGCTGCATATTCCAAGAACACTAAAGTCAAACAGATAACCTTTTCACACTGCTCCAAACCTAATTAGAAATAAGGGAAGAGTCTCAAGAAAAGGATAAAGAAAATGTTAGCCCAATTCAAATATGCAATTTGTGAAGCATAGTGGTATTTGAACAGTTAGACAATGTATTCATAGATTTGCTAGTCTAAGCATAGGAGAGAGTAGCAGAAATAAGGTATTTTATAGTATTACCAAATTAAGAAAATATTTTCAGAGTACTTTATAAAATTTTTAGTATCAGTAACTAGTTCTATAAGTAACTCATCATGAATTTTCATTATTTTTGAGTGTATGACAGGATATGGAGAACATTCAATAAAAGAGAAAGAAATGTAATAATAAAAGAATATATAGCCGTGTTTGTTCAAAATTTGTCATTTTCAATACTTTACATTATTAAAATTCATATCCATTAACTGAAGAGTGCACCATTTTTCAATGGAATAACTATTGAGGCTTTCCCCGACCCTAGCCAACTGCATTCGCATAATGCCTGCCTGTAAATACTGTGCTCTAACTTTTACCACAGTTTAATTCATATTATACTCAGGTCTGTTAATATATTCTGAATTTACAAGCTTGAGATAATGTGTTACCATTATCTACATCTCATTCACTATTTCTATCATTCCAGTGTTTATATGTAGTAGTTCAGTTCAGTTCAGTAGCTAAGTTGTGTTCAACTGTTTGAGATCCCATGGACTGCAGCACACCAGGCTTCCCTGTCCATCACCAACTCCCTGAGCTTGCTCAAACTCAACTCCCTGAGCTTGCTCAAACTCATGTCCATGGAGTCAGTGATGCCATCCAACCATCTCATCCTCTGTCATCCCCTCGTCCTCCTGCCTTCAATCTTTCCCAGCATCAGGGTCTTTTCCAATAAGTCAGTTCTTCACATAGGTGCCCAAAGTATTGGAGCTTCAGGTTCATCATCTGTCCTTCCAATGAATATTCAGGATTGATTTCCTTTACAATTGACTGGTTTGATCTCCTTACAGTCCAAGCGACAAACTCAGGAAATGTTTACTAATTTGAGTTGAACTGATCATGGCATCCAGTCCCATCACCTCATGGCAAATAGACAGAAAAACAGTGGAAACAGTGAGAGACTTTATTTTCTTGGGCTCCAAAATCACTGTAGATGGTGACTGCAGCCAGGAAATTAAAAGACACTTGCTTCTTGGAAGAAAAGCTATGACCAATATAGACAGCATATTAAAAAGCAAAGACATTACTTTGCCAACAAAGATCCTTATAATCAAAGCTATGGTTTTCCAGTAGTCATGTATGGATGTGAGAGTTGGACTGTAAAGAAAGCTGAATGCCAAAGAATTGATGCTTTTGAGCTGTGGTGCTGGTAAAAACTCTTTAGAGTCCCTTGGATAGCAAGGAGATCAAACCAGTCAATCCTAAAGGAAATCAACACTGATGCTGAAGCTGAAGCTCCAATACTTTGGGCACCTGATGCAAAGAACTGATTCACTGGAAAAGACTCTGATTCTGGGGAAAATTGAGGGTAGGAGGAGAAGGGAGCAACAGAGAATGAGATGGTTGGTTGGTTGGAATCACCGACTTGATGGACATGAGTTTGAGCAAGCTCAGGGAGTTGGTGATGGACAGGGAAGCCTGGTGTGCTGCAGTCCATGGGCTCTCAAAGAGTCAGACATGACTAAGCAATGGAATTGAACTGAACTGAAGTATCTTCCAGTCAAGAGCCCAGTAACCAAGGAAACAAGACTTTCAATGACATTAAGGGTTTGACAAAATAACTGAGAAGAGTGAACTAAAGGAATTAACTAAGGACTCACCTCTCCTACACTTTTCATAGAACTACCAATTCGGCTAGAAGTTCCATGAAAACGATCAAGATCCCAGCGGGGAATCTTGGTAACCATGTAATCCAGGCTAGGTTCAAAGCAGGCTGATGTCTTCCCTGATACAACGTTTTTGATTTCTGGAAGTGGAATTCCCAGGGCAATCTTTGCAGCAATGAATGCCAATGGGTAACTGTAAAAGAGGAGACAATTTTTTCTTTCAGCAATAAGTATTAACAACAGCTCAAAATATAAATTGGCTTTTCTTAGAAATTTTTGTATTATTTCACATCAGGGTATAAAGCATACCTGATTCTTGGTTCTGAATGAAAATTTAATAGCTCCTTATAAAACATAGTGAGTCATAACAAAGTACAGAGGCATGAATCAAAAAAGAGTTCACTCTCTATGCCTGACATGCAGTGTTACAACTCCCAACCTTCAACTCTTCAGTCCAAAATCAATAGTTTCCTTGATAAATAAAGTACTCACTTGTGTATAAACTTCACTAAGAATCTACAAAATATTCTTTTATAAAAATATATACATGGGAAGACGGTGAAGTTAGCTGGTACTATGGCGTATGTGGGCTTCCCAGCTGGCTCAATGGTAAAGAATCTGCCTGCCAATGCAGGAGCTGTGGGTTTGATCCCTGGGTCAAGAAGATCCCCTAGAGAAGGAAATGGCAACCTATTGCAGTCTTCTTGCCTGGAAAATTCCATAGACAGAGGAACCTGACTGGCTACAGTTCATGGGGTTGCAAAGAGTTGGACATGACTTAGCAACTAATCAACAATAATAACAATGGAGTATGTAATGATCATAAAATGCAGTCCTTGAAAGTTCGGGTCCTTGCTTTGTCTCCATATTATCTTTGAACTTTGGGTTCTTTACACAGCTAATATTCTGGAAACTTGATTATACTCTTCTGGAATGTCAGCTTGGGTAATTGTATTTGATAAATCAATTCATAGAACTATAGAATTATATATGAGTCCTTTAGTACAACTTCCCAATCGAATAAGTGAGGAAAGTGACAGAGATAGTATTGATGTATCCAAAGTCCCACAGTCAATGGAAGAATTAAAAGGATAATTCAGGTTCCCTGACTCTTTCTTAGGTCAAAACTCCATGAAACACTGTAGCTACATAAAAATACCTTTGTGTGTGCTTAGTTGCTCAGTCATATCCGACGCTGTGACCCCATAGACTATAAAGCCCACCGGGTTCCTCTGTCCATAGGACTCTCCAGGCTAGAATACTGGAGAAGGTTGCCATGCCCTTCTCTAGAAGTTCTTCCCAGCACAGGGACTGAATCTGGGCCTCCTGCATTGCAGGCAGATTATATACCATCTGAGCTACCACCACGGAAGCCCCCAAAATACCTTTAGAGGTAAATATATTTTCATATAAATGGCATGGAATTTAAATACCAGATGTTAAATATATTAAAAGATACAAAAGGCATTAATTAATTTTCCTTCCAATTGTGCTTGCTAGCAATTGTTAAATAGATATAAATTCCTTTAGTTGTGAGATTTACCTATAGACAAACCACATGTTATTTGGTCTTGCGAAGTTTTGCTGAAATAAATAATGTGATTACATCCTTGAGTCAAGAGAACTATATTTTTTGTCTAATGCTTGCTATACACCTGAAAAAGATAGTTAAGGACTAAAATTAAGGATTAATTTGCACTTTTTAACAACATCTGCAAAGTGCAATTAAGAAGCAGATTTTTCACAGCCGGTTTTGACCACCCAGATTTTGATTAGTTTATGATTAGCCAGCAAACAAAGCCAGCTCACAAAACCGTTCGCCTCAATCTGGCAGCAAGCTCATTAATAACCACGTTTATAGAGGACGTGACTGGGAGCCAGCCTACATAAATGGGAACTATAATTTGCAAATGCAGCACAGTCTTTCACTAGCTGTCACTCTTCCAAATCAGTCTGTAAAGAATCTGCAGACCCATGGTCAATCGTTCTGGTCTTACCCGGTAGCCTTTGAGGCCAGGGCAGAGCTTCGGGACAATCTGGCATTCACTTCAATGATGCAGTATTCCATGGAGGTAGGATGAAGGGCAAATTGAATGTTGCATTCACCCACGATGCCCAAGTGGCGAACGACGTTGATTGAAACACGTCTCAACAACTGAAATTCCGCGTTGGAGAGTGTCTGGGCAGGGGCCACAACAACTGAATCACCTGTACGTCCAAGAAACACTTGTTATTTGGAAGCATATCTAAACCAACTTAGTGACTTAATAATCCATTTGCGTGACCCAAAACACAGAATAGGCTAAGGGTTTGCTGGGAATAGAATTATCTTAAGGAAATACATACAAGGCACGTTCCCTCTGATTGTTTCACCTATATTACTCGGACAATAGACTACACAGTCCATGGAATTCTCCAGGTCAGAATACTGGAGTGAGTAGCCTTTCTCTTCTCCAGGAGATCTTCCCAACCCAGGGATAGAACCCAGGTCTCCCACCTTGTGGGCAGATTCTTTACCAGCTGAGCCACAGGGGAAGCCCAAGAATACTGCAGTGGGTAGCCTATCCCTTCTCCAGCGGACCTTCCCAACTCAGGGATTGAACCAGGGTCTCCTGCATTGCAGGTGGGTTCTTCACCAACTGAGCTATCAGGGAAGCCATGATAGCTCAGACATGTTTTCAGAAATCACTCTAAGCTTTCCCAAACGCATCCAGCAATCAAGGCTTAGTCATCTACTTACTCGACTGACATTAACTTCTTCAGTTTCTGTTCTCTGTATCATATATCATCTCTCAAGTTCTTCCTTCCATAAAATATCAACTCCTCTTCACCTATCCTGGCTCATCCATCAATTTTCTGTATCACATCCCTTCCCATTTTCTCACTTCTCTCCCATCACAGTCCCCTGTATCTTCAATACGTTGTTCCTTAGTCACCATCCTTTCCGCCTACAAACAAGCTCTAATCACTATAGCTCAAAAAGCCCCTTTCGCAACTGCCAGATGGTTACAAGAAACATCTCTCTCATTCCTTAATGACTAAACCTCTTGAAAGTTTACCAGTTCTACTCATCACTCGTAGCCATATAATTCCTTTCCACATGGCTCACATAACCGACCTTGCATTCAAACTGTTCTCTTAAATATCCAAAAGCAACATTAAATCCTCATTTTTACCTTTCATAGTATTTGCTACAGTCAAAATCAAAGCTCTTTTATAAAATTTGTGCCTACATTGGCTTACTTGGTAACTATCACTCCCTTCTTTTTCTTCGACACCAATCCTTTCTTTCTTTTTCTTCTTTCCTGTAAATCTGTTTCCCAGGGTTTGATCATTGACTCTAGCTTTCTTTCTACACCTATAGTCTTGAATACTGTCGATGCTTCCAGTTTCGACTATTTCCTATATACCAAGACTTCCAATAACCTTGCATTAACTTCTTTACTTTTATCCTTTTTCTTGAATTACAACTCTATATTCTCAAACCTCTTTTAAGGATTTACACCCACCCTTCAAATTTAGCATTTCTAAATCCTAAGTCATCATCTTTGCCCTCTTGTCTAACTAGCTTCACTTCCTGAGAAACCTATTTATTTCATCTATTTCTATTTAATGTGGCTATTTTCTTATTCACTTGGTGACTAAAACTCAGTCTGCTTTAAGGCTTCTTAATCTCACACCCTATTTCTCAACACCAAGTCTTACATATTTTACCTTCACCGTATTGCTTATATTTGACCCCTTCCTCAAGTGAAATCAAGATAATAATACATCCCCTACTTCAGAGAGTTTTTGTGAAGATGAAATTAAATATGGGAGTATTTTCAATCCGGTGAAATAGGTGTGTGTAAAATTTTATCACTATTGTGCCTGCTAAGAATAGTAATTTAAAGAAAGGAACTTAATAACAAGTGCTTTGAGCCATCAGAGACATGAGTTGAAGGCATTACCATAATGCTTGAAGATTCTTTGCCTACCTGTGTGAACACCCATGGCATCAACATTTTCCATGTTACAGACAGTGACACAGTTGTCATTAGCATCTCGGACCACTTCATATTCTATTTCTTTCCAACCTGTCACTGACTTCTCCACCAGAATCTGGTTGGTCATAGCAAAAGCCTGGAAATTGGTGAAAAAAGAAATCAAAGAATAAGAAAGGAACTAGGTTTAATGTATTTGGCAAAGTGCCACAGCCTAAACCCTGGTCCCACTGAAGTCTCAAGCCTAGTCTCCATCCTTTTCTATGCTCCAGAAGGCACCATGTGTCAGAAAATCAGTGAGGTACTAGGAATAGCATCCTGCAGTGAATATGCTTGATTTATATTATTGAGGCTTGCCATTCAAAGTGCTGATATGACATTAAATCAAACTAATTTAGGCAAAAGAGAAAATAATTGAGCAATCAGGCAAAGGAAAATGAAATTATTTCAGTAGCTAGGCTTCTGTGAAACCCGAAAATGTGATAAGTGCAAATAAATATGGAAAAATAAGTCTAAAGACTCTGTCTTTCTCTAAAATAGCTGAGGATGCTTTGTAAAGAACATACACAATAAAAGTCACTTGATGTTGATGAGGAGAAGAAAGGAGATGATGATGGTTGTAAACAGTTAGCCAAGATGGCATATGAAACTTGGGAATTAGAAGAATCATATGCAGCTATTATTATGGGCAATCACTGCCTAAGTGCTTCAATATTGAGTCATATATCATGCATGCCTGATTAAACAGATATGAATTAGTATAATTATCATTCCTTATTTACTCTGTACCCATTGGTAAGTAGAATGCTGAACCCAAAATCTGAAAGAGGCGGTCTCTAACCTTAGGACATTTAGTTGCTGAAAAATCCAAGGAAGAAATGTCCCTTTGTCTCATAATAGATTTGATTTGTGAAGGCAATAAAAGCAACTGGACAAAGTAGTCTGAAATTTTTCAAATTATTAGCAGGTACCATAATGAAATAATAACTCAATGTAAGTTATTCTGTGATGTGCCTCAACACTATTTTTTTAACCTCAGTCAACACTACAGGCTCCAGCATGTGCACTTGAAAATGTAACACTTTTGGCCTCACCCATGATGAGGTTTTCAAAGTGGTTAAGAAACTCTGTAGCCAGTGTGAACAACTTAATAATGATTAATTTATCATTTGGATTACCTGCTAATAGAAGAAATCTCTGAAACAAAGGAGATGAATAGGGGGAAGCCTTTTGCATTCTAATGGAATAGACTGGACACAAGGACAATTAAGATCAGCTTCCGCTGTTGCCTCAGCTTCTTTTTCTTTCAAGTCTCAGATTTTATACAAAGATTAATTTAGGGATCTACATCAGGTTAATGCATTTTCTAATGATGCTAAATATAATCTCAAGAGAGTCAGGGGTAGCTTGAAAGGGAAAGTGTTAGTCACTCAATTGTTTCCCACTATTTGAGAACCCGTGGACTATAGCCTACCAGGCTTCTCTGTCCATGGGATCTCCAGGCAAGAATATAGGGGTGGGTTGCCATTCCCTTCTCCAGGAGATTTTCCCAATTCAGGGACTGAGCCCAGATCTCCTACACTGCAGGCAGATTATTTTGCTTAGACTATAACAATACACATCATTTTTCTCACGGGAAAAGCTAGCTGTATAAATAATTTTAAAGTATCCCATTCCAAAGTTAATCTTCATTGTAAATATTTTGGATGACTGAATATTCAGAGTGCTTTTATACTGTAAAAAAAAAATTTTTAATTGACAATAAATATGCCTTGTCATGATTGACAGTAATAATGAGGTTATTAATATTAAAAACATTAGGAACATCTAATGTGCTAGAGGAAAAAAAATGTATACCTCCATAAGCATCTTTTCTTTAAGTACATGATTCAAAAGTCCAGAATGGAAACAAGAAACATTCATATTAGATATGTTTCCCTTTGTAGGGGATTGTTTTGGCAACTTTAGAAAAACTCAGTCCCAGTTTTGGGCATGTAAATTTGCCATTGCAGTTATTCTGTTGTTGTTTAGTTACGAAGTCCAAATCCGACTGTTTTGCAACCCCATGGACTGTAGCCTGCCAGGGTCCTCTGTCCATAGCATTTCCCAGGTAAGAATACTAGAATGGGTTTCCATTTCCTTCTCCAGAGGATCTTCCTAACCCAAAGATCAAACCCATGCCTCCTGTTTGGCACGTGGATTCTTTATCACTGAACCACCAAGGAAGCCCTGCAGTTATTTAAGCACATTTAAGTTTATTTATCTATTCTCAAAATCTTACAATTCAAGGACCTCATTTTTTTTTCTTTCACTCCAAAAAGTAATGATAAAGGTATAAACTCTGCTTGATAGTTACTCAACACCCCCCAAAATAGCCATCACAATAATTCTGTCAGCTTTGTATCCATAACTGCCCCATGGAAAGTTATATGAGCCTCTTGGGCACAAACACATTCATTAACTGTGAACAAAAGTCACTGCTTTCATGGGGCATGGTTTCTTTGTTAATATCTATTTTTTGGAGCATATCTGAATTTTCTCAAGATTTTCCCTTTAATACTTAAGAAAAGAAGTGTTCAGAAATACGTTAGAGTGATTTTGCTGAAAAGTAAATTGTAAGCACTCAAATCGCACTTTTGCTTATATGTGTGTGTGGCAGTTGGCAGAGAAACCAGTCATTCATGACACTATGAGGTTTATACTGTATTTATTTTAGACACCTAAATTTGAAGTAAAACTAAGCTGCTCAGTATGTTACATTTCCCTTACTGGACACCATCCATGTCAAATTGTTTCAAAATATAACAGCAAAATGGAATATTATATTCTGGGTGTTTTTTTTAAGCCACTAAAATAAGCTTAACATCATATGTGTTTTGGAGCAGATTTTGAAGCAGAGGGAGATGGAATTGGATTGGCTACCCCACAATGAAATCAGTAGACAGTACAGTGGAGATGGACCTTGGGTTAAGGCTGCTGCTACTGCTAAGTCACTTCAGTCGTGTCCGACTCTGTGCGACCCCCTAGATGGCAGCCCACCAGGCTCCCGTCCCTGGGATTGGGTTAAGGCTGTGTCCAGTGTAAATAACTGCACTGTACCTCCATTTCAAAAGAGTCATCTCTTGGACAACAATTTAGAGATGTGGCAGTGATTTATAAACAGAAAAAAAGGTCATCTTTTCCATCTATGTAACTTTCTTTAATTGAAAGAGTATATCAGGGAATTTTCTTGGGTGGTAAGAATTTGGTCTGCAAAAACACATACCTTTGTGCTGAGGTCCATTAAGGTCTCTCTGTTGGGACAGAGGCCTGACCCTAACCCGCCCAGGGCGTAAGCAGAACGGATCATCACCGGGTAGCCAATGGCGTCTGCTGCCTTCAGTGCGTCCTCAATCTGTCAACAAGAACATGAACTCAAAGCTGTAAATGCTGACCACACTAGCAAAGAAGACCAACCAAGAGAGTCTGGTGATTCAGGTGTGTCAGTTTATTCGGGGGAAAAGACCATGTTCGATTATTCCCTCATTGCCTTCTGAGAAACAAGTAGTATTTTAAGGATTTTAAGTTAAATTTTAGGATTTTTTAATGTACAGTGAAGACTCTTTTCTAATCCCTTTGGGGTCAATTTTATTAAAATTTAATAAAAATATTAAAACAATGATAAATTGTTAAAAAATAAAAATAATGACCAAAGGCAAAATAATTGTCATTAATTTGAGAATGAGGGCCATATTGAAATTTTAAATTCAGTGTAAAAGTCTTCATCTCTTAACAAAAAAAGGCTTTCTACTACAGAGTCTAACTGGAACGCTACATAGAACAAGAGTTTTCATTTTTCAAGTTCAGTCAGAGAGTAGTCCCAGAAGCTTGGATTTTTTTTTTTTTTTAACTTACAGAATACAACATATGGTGGCTATATTTTTCTGTCATGGAATATTATTACACTACCAATGGGAGTGTAATTACACCTTTCCCATATGCCTGTTTCTCATCCTAAGGAAGCCAAGGACATAATTAAATCGGGCAATGAAAGAATAAATGTATAGCAGGAGCTTTCCAAATGTTCAGCAGAGCTATCCTGGGAGTATTCCTGATTGACAGCTTTGCAACATGCTATGTACTTGATAACGCTCTTTTCTGAAAACACACATAGCCCATTTTTAGTTGTCCCAGCAGTATCTGCCTTATCTCAGAAGATCTGCCTGTTTCCACAATGGGGAAGTTGCATCAGAAACTGCTTCCACTACCCCCATTTCACTGACTGTATGCCTGAAATCAGGAATAAAGTCACAGACAAAAACAGACATACAGAAAGTCTGACTTTTTCCTGGCACCCAGTAAAAGCCCATCAATAGGTACAGGACACTATGGAACATGATTAAGAGAAATGCAAAACAAACTTTCCTCTTTAAACAACTAAGCCACAGGTTTCTCAATTATAAATATTATTGATTAGATCCAATGGCCTTTTTTGTAGATGATTTTATTGTAAAATGTTTATTACATTCTAACAAAAAATTTAAAACCAATCATTTCCCGTTTGTAGGACATTCTCACAAAATGTGTGACTAATCCCAGGAAGAAGATAAAAATTACTTTGGCATTGCAAGTTGATATGCTTCTTTGTTTTGATTCAGGAGATCTGATACTCAGGGCACTTCAGCCATTGATAAACCATATCACCTGTGGGTTTATGCTTCCCTTTTCATAAAATAAAATACTAATATGTATCCCTAATGTTTCAGTTGAATGTTGCAATTAATACACAGTGTCTCTGAAGTACTAACACATTTCTGGAAAAAAATATATGTAAATAAAACACTATTATTTTTCAGCATGATAAATCATTCTCTCTAAATGCAAGACAGATAATGGCCCTGCTTCTCTAGAACAATGATTTCTTACCGATTCCACTGCAAAGCTTGGAGCAATCTTTTCATTAATTTCATTTAGTTTGTCTGAGAACAGCTGTCTATCTTCTGTGGCCATAATGGATTCAACTGAAGTTCCCAGGACTTTCACACCATATTCCTTGAGCACACCTCTCTTGAATAATTCCACTCCTACAGAACAACAAAATAAATAAATAAATACATAACAATAATAAATAAGCAAAATAAATCTGTTTTTAAAATATTTTATGTTTTCTATAGCAGATATCTGAATGCAACTTTTTTTAAAAAAAAATCTTAACTACAAAAAACCCCCATCGGCCACAAAAGAATTATACTTAGGGTAAATAAAAGTTTTGAAAGAAAAATTCTGAAGACATTTTAGCAACATATTTTGTCGGTGCTAAAATATCTTCAGAATTTATTTTTCCAAAAAGTTTTCGCTGGTACTGGGCTTTTCAGGTGGCACTGGTGGTAAAGCACCTACCTGCCAATGCAGGAGGTTTAAGAGATGTGGGTTCGATCCCTGGCTTGAGAAGATCCCTTTGAAGAGGGTTTGGCAACCCACCCTAGTATTCTTGCCCGCAGAATCCCATGGACAGAGGAGCCTGGAGGGCTACAGTTCATAGGGTAGCAAAGAGTCAGACATGGCCGAAGCTACTTAGCACACACATGCGCTTTGTTCTTGTTACTATTACATGTATGTTCACTTTTATTCTCAGAATAGAATTCATTATTCTAATTAATAAAAATCATAGGATTACTGTAAGGCTTAAGATTTTAGTATATTTCCTTTCCTTCTAAGGAAAGTCTATTTCTATAATGAACTTCTCTTATTTAAATAATCCCACTGATGTGGGTTTCTATCTGGGCTAAAAATTAGCAAAATTGTTTGTGTTCCCACTAATCTGACATCAATTTTGACTGCTTTTTACAGTTGATATACACATTACATCATCAACTGCTTCCTGGAACTAGCAATGGGATTCTCAATAATGATCTATTTCTAAAGGTTTAAAACATTTTAAATAGAACAGAGCTTAGACTCAGCAGTTGTGTGAAGGGATGATAGAGAGACTCATCTATGTGACCACGAAAATATATGTGACACATAAGAGCACAGAGCACTTAATCAATGTTAATTTTCATTTTACATTCATAGTAGTTCTCAGAGTTTCACTGGAAGCAGAGAAAAGCAGTATCATGGGACAGAGGAGGAGATTCAAAAAAACCTACTGAACTACTGCAAAGCATTAAAGGAAAAGGTTTCCCTTTTGTCCCCCAGCTGTTCTGGGAAATAAACTGGTAATATTCATCATGTGACATTATCAGGTGGCTGTCTGCTAAGCTTCCTCACACAGAGGAAAGCTTTTATGAACACATAGAGCTCAACTGTTAAATAAATGAAAACAAATTGCTATATATAAGTACATAAACCAAAACTCTGCAAATAAAAGAACTCACCGCAATTCAGAGCTGTCTGGCCACCCATGCCTAGAATTAACCCATCTGGCCGTTCCGCTTTGATGACCTCTGTGACAAACTGAGGGGTGATGGGAAGAAAGTAGACAGTATCTGCTTGCTTTAAGCCCACTTCATTGGTTTGCACCGATGCAATATTTGGGTTCATCAGGACAGTTTTGACATTTTCTTCCTGAAAGAAACAAAAGGATCTAGAATCTTAACACATGATCTAAAGAGAATAGTCATAATTCAAATGAAGAGGATTATTGGGTAACAAAATTTTAGGTTATTCCACGGGCTGCAGAGATCAGTAACAGGACCATTGTGAATGGAAGTTAAAAGATGGCAAACATTTGGTGAGAGGAAGAAAGAAAATTGCTTGAAAATAAAACTATCCAAAAAGAGCTGCTGCTGCTGCTGCTGCTAAGTTGCTTCAGTCGTGTCCGACTCTGTGCGACCCCATAGACGGAAGCCCACCAGGCTCCTCCGTCCCTGGGATTCTCCAAGCAAGAACACTGGAGTGGGGTGCCATTGCCTTCTCCAATGCATGAAAGTGAAAAGCGAAAGCGAAGTCACTCAGTCGTGCCAACTCTTAGCTACCTCATGACAATCATTCTAAATTCCTTGTCGCTACACGTATCAAGCAAAGCTAGAGATGTTTTCTATAGAATTTGACCAGAGGTCCGCAAATACTATGCAACTTTACAGCTCAACTGACCTTAAAAAAAATAAATATTCTGATTTTTTCTGAACGAGTAAAATATAAAATGGAAAAAAGACAACATCAAAACTGCTTCCTTTTCTAACGTTTCTTGAAAAATAACATTGAGCATGTACTTTAAATGCAAGATAATGTATTTCCATCTAGCTGGAAGCACTGAGAGCCTTCTGCTGGTTTCCATTTTCCTTAGATTTTCATGCCTACTGTAGTGCTTTGACAAAGAGCATTATACAACTGTTTATACATATAATATAAAAAGAAAATGACCATATGGCAAAGAAAAAAGAAAAATTTGTGTGTATATGTGTATATGACGATATTCATAGCCCTATCTCATTCCTGACATCTGGCTGCTGCTGCTGCTGCTGCTGCTGCTGCTAAGTCGCTTCAGTCGTGTCCGACTCTGTGCGACCCCATAGACGGCAGCCCACCAGGCTCCCCCATCCCTGGGATTCTCCAGGCAAGAATACTGGAGTGTGTTGCCATTTCCTTCTCCAGTGCATGAAAGTGAAAAGTGAAAGTGAAGTCGCTCAGTCGTGTCCGACTCTTAGTGACCCCATGGACTGCAGCCCACCAGGCTCCTCCGTCCATGGGATTTTCCATGCAAGAGTACTGGGGTAGGGTGCCATTGTCTTCCCCACCTGACATCTGGTGAGACCCCTAAAGTAATTCTTCATGTAGGGTACTAAGGATAATAACTATATAAACCAGGATAAGGGTGACGGTTAGTAAAATAATTATTATGAAATATGGCCTGATGGTTCTTTTTTGTTTACCCATCAACATGTCAATTTTGAACTCTTCTAAAGAGTCAATAAAATATTCAAATGAAAGTATAGAAATCATCCTTGAAAGCCCTACATATCCTTAGGGGAAGGGTCTGGATGAAAAATGAGATATATTTCATGCTACCTTAAATTCAAATAGTGCCTTAAAACTTGTGATGTTATTTTTACTTGATTTACATTATTTTTATAGCAAAACTGTGAAAGAAATTTTCACCTTACAGATGAGGAAATTGAGATTTAACAAGACTAAGTGACTTGCCGAAGATCACACAGGTGATAAAAAACAAAATTAGGACTGTAATCCAAGTCTTAGGATTCAAGTCCTATGTCCTTTCCTCTCTAAAACTGTAAGGAATTGTTTTTCAAAAAGAGTATTATTAACAAAATATTGAATGGATACAGATAGATAAGCAGATGCATTTAAAATATAAGTTAGAATTTAAATAATTGAGTCCAAATGAAGAACACATCATTAACAGAAGTTATAGAAGGTCTCACTGCTCTAGAAAAGTAACAACAGAAAAGTATATTTGTTAAGTATTTTCTTGAATGTGCTATACAATGAATATAACTTTTTATAAATCAAATTACATAGGAAAAGTTCCCATAAATGCATGTAATGAGCTTCTATTCATTTTAAAACTTAGAAATAATTTCAAACCTTTTTAATAAATGTTACATCATTTTTTCTAATATATTTCCAGCTATAATGTATGCATAAGTTTTTAAATATTTAGTTCATAAATTCATATTTATTAACCTCTTAATTAATTATAGTACTATATCTAATAATTCCTATTCTTCATCTAAAATGTATAACTCCACCTTTTGGATGCAGTGCATATAAAATATTAATACAACCTATGAAAATATTAGTTCTTAATAAAACTACCAAATAGGATAAAAAAAATTGCAGGCTAGTTTCATGTGTTCTAAACTCCAAACACATTTAAATTGTGTTCTAACGAATCTTAACCATTGGACACCCACTAATTATCTAAAGATAAGTTTAACCTCAATGCAGTGAAATAGAGGATGAAATGGTTGGATAGCATTACCAACTCAATGGACATGAATTTGAGCAAACTCTGGAAGGTAGTGAAGGACAGGGAAGCCTGGCATGCTGCAGTCCTTGAGGTCGCAAAGAGTGGGACACGACTGAGCAACTGAACTGAACTGAACTGTCAAATAAAGCACACTTTGAAAATGTACGTAAAAAGCCTGTGTGCACGTGGGTGAACACACTATATGGAGAAGAGTATTAACAACAAATGGAAAGAAGAGTAAAGTAATTGGGGCAGGGGGCTATGTCTATTTTCAATAGACATCTGTTAGGAGAAAAATCTCTGTATATAGAATACTGAATAAAATAAAGAGAAAAAGGAAAAATTTGGCCATCTTTCATGTTGGTTGGCCTCTTGCTGCCTTCCCTATGTAGCTCTCTCCTAGCCAAGTCTCTTTGTAAGAGTGGCTTGACACCACAAAGCCTGTGGCAAGGTCACAGAGAGCACACATTGCCTTTGTTTTTTTTTGTTTGTTTGTTTGTTTTTGGGTTTATTTTTTTTTTTACTTTACAATATTTTATTGGTTTTGCCACACAACAACATGAATCTGCCACAGGTGTACACATGTTCCCAATGCTGAACCCTCCTCCCACCTCCCCCCCCGACATTGCCTTTGGATGGCCTGATTAACACTAAAATGTGGACTATTCTGTAAATAAGAACACCAAAGAGAAGCCAAGTTAGTTTTTCAACAGAAATAGCATACATGTACAGTGAGTTATCTACAGGTTTATTTTACTATCATAAAGATGGCGGAGATTTCCAGAGACTGAAGAAACAGGGAGGATATTCTTTGCAACTTAGTTATTAAACCCTCTATTCCACTCAAAAATCCAGTTATACTATCCTGGTAAGTCATCCAGTCCAAGTCACAGACAGTGAAATTAGGTGGCCCACAGTAACTTCTAAAGATTGGACAAAAGGCATTGTTGCCTTTACTCTTCTGGTTGGATCTTCCCCATTTCAACCGAAGTGAAGCCTGAAGTATCCCTTAGAATATTCGAAGTACTTTACAGCACCAGGTATGCCCAAACTCCCTTTCACACAAAAGACAAATGTTTTAAAAGCTCACTGCCTTAACAAGTACTATCTATAGTGTAGACTTATATGTTTTTAGTTTAAATAGAGATATCTTAGATAATTTTGGAGATCAATCCAATCTTCTTAATTCGCAGGTGTGCACAGTTGAGAAAGCTAAAACTCTTGTCTGTGATCAAACTTCCTTTTATAGAAGATGTGTAAGGAATAGTGAAGGAAATTAATTATAGTGACTTTGAAAAGAGGTAGTGTCATAAATCTAAATTATAAAACACTAATTAGACTCATTAAAGGGAGTATATTAATTCCAGGAAAGATCATGTTCTCTCACCTTCATCGCTTTCACAGCTTGCGATCCCGAGTAATCAAATTCACCTGCCTGGCCAATGGACAGACCTCCTGATCCTAGGATAAGGACTTTGGAAACCTGTAAGCAATAAAAAAATGACATCACTTTTATTACTAATATGGGAAAATAAGTCATTTTTAAGTATGGTAAATATAAACTAGATTGGCTGGCTTTATGTGGGGATTTAAAGTACAATGTTTTGAAATATACATGAGTAAAAAGATCAACAATTTAAACATCTCAAAAAGCAATTTCCAAAGATCATGAAGCTTTTTTTACTTAAACAAAAAATTTTTGGAAGAAGTCTACATTTTATTTAAACATATATAAATATCTAAAAATAACTACATATATATGAAAATGTATATCTATATGTGTTTATAATAAATATAATTTATATATAATTTTTAGATAATCTCCTTAAAATTTATTTGGCTAAATGGATTATTATTCCATGGGTTTCTGCTGGACAAATAATGGGCTTAAACGGAAACAAGCCTGTGAGCCTTTCCTAACAAATGAAGAGAAAACACAGAAGGCAAGGGGAAACAGGGACACCTTTATATTTACATTTTGACTTTACTTTGTGGTTCAATCCAGAAATATTTACAGAAAATACAATAATAAAAAGATTATGTTTTAGCTACATCCTGAAATTCGTACAAATTATACATATGACTTCAAGCAAGTAATAATACTGCTTATTTTTAACCACAACTGCCAAGCCATTCAGAGGAAGAAGATGTTCTAGGTCACTGCAAGAAACAAGGACTTAGGAAACAGTTTGTATTAATGGAGTGCCTACTATGTGTAATGCAATGTAGAATCCCAAGTTCCCCTTTACCTCACCATTTAAAAAAAGGAAGGCATCCGTAAAAGATGAGTTGAGAAAAACACTATATGATGGATGGCTTCATTAGCTATGGAGAACCCACAGTCTGATTTCACATGGTGTGGCTGGATTACCTCCAACCTCTCCATCTCAGTAAAAGAGGCTGTCATAGAAATCTTTAAAACAAACTGTCTAATTCAACTTATCATTTTATGTAAGCATATAAATCAATTATTTTTGTTCATGATAAGAGGATTTTACATACATATGTGTGTATGTGTGTATATACACACACACATATAATATACATATATGTACGTGTATGTATGTACCTATATATACATATATAATACATATATGTATATGTACATATATATACATATATATGTTTATATATACTTAAAAATACATCTACAGCCTTCTACATTTTATGTAATAATGATGTAGGTGTGCCTTAACTTTGAAAGAAATGAGTGAAGCCTTTTCATATTAACATACATATTCAAACAAATAAGAATTCAAGTCTTAGGCTATATTAATCCTTATCTATCTGCTCTTTAGAGGTAAAATAATATTATTCCATCCATGATGTTAAATAATAGATCTTCTAGTTAAAAAAATGTGATCATTATAACGACTGTAGTCTGAACTGTATCTCAAGTACTCATCGGGCTCTGGTTTATTGAGTAATGGACAATTCATCAAATTTGAAATTAAATTAAACCTTAGTCCTCATTAAATTATTTTTATTAAAAATGTTCTAGAAGAGGTGAACTTTAAAAGACATGATTTTTAAATCACAACGTGAAGATTCCAGTGAACATCCAATGACTCATGTAGAGCAGACCAAATAGTTAGCTGCTAAAATGATGGGTGATTGCAATATTACCAATCATCTTTCATAGCCATCAAAACAGTTTACTTCATTCACTTAATAAAGGAATCACACAACAGGGAAAATCCAAAATACATACACCAAAAAGAAGCCCACACATACTGACCTCAACTCGAGATGCTACTAGGCCTGGCTTCGGGAGTACCGATGTAATGGTGTTTCCTTTCTCCTTCTTTATCAGTGAGAAAAAGGAATCAAACAGGTACTAGAAAAAAATAGAGCCAACTAGTTAGAAGTTGCAAAACTCACAAAACTGTCACTTAGAATATAGTATGTCCAGTTCAACTTGAACTTTAGATAAGCAACAAATAACTTTTTAGGATAAGTATTCCTATGCAATATTTGTTTAGGGGTGGGGGATGCCAAAGCTAGCAAAACTAAATATTTTTTACTATAAGAATTAGATCAAATAAACACTTTTAACTCCTCGTGTCAAATTCTATTAAAAGAACACTTTCAGCAGACAGTGAACATTTCAGATAATGCCTTCTGAAAATGTCATTTTAGCCCCTTAATTAAGAAGAATTTTCTCCTAAATAAAACTCTAGCTATGCAAAAAAGAAAAAAAAAAGGAAGCTATACTACTTATGCACCCTACTGTGAGAACTAACTGGATTTTTAATTGTCTATCAGGTCTAAAAATATCTCTAAAGATTGTGTTACATATACAAATATTTCTAAGATTCATAAGCTTTACAATGAATTTATTTCCACTGTTGCACTAGACATGACAAATTTCAACAAATATATTCATTTGCAACTATTTGGCAGAAAAAAAGAACTAAGTGAAACCAGATATCACATATTTTAATTTCAGTGTTCCTAATCTGAAGTAGGCAAATAACAGGCAAATAATCTAAATTTTAAGTTAAAAAAGTATTTAGCACACATTAGGCAATAGATGTATATGTATGCAACTAATGTTATTTTTGAGTGTAGATAATGTTGTACTGACTTTGGCTATTAAGAACCATTCTTTCCTAATAATATTAAAACAAGAACAAAATATAAATATCTGGAAAGGGCAATTCAGGGATGAGGAAGCAGAGTCTACAAAGGGAAAATTCCTATTCTCCTCTTCATTTTGCCTAGCTGTCTTTTCTGAGAGCATCTGCTGACAAGGAAGAATTGCCAGTATCACTAATGCAGGCCCTAGCAAGTACAAGAGGAAGAGTCACTTCAGACTTCCCAGACTTTTCTGAATATCTCCACAAGCCCTTTTTGGAAAAATGTTCTTGAACACTGAAGCAAAAACTCACATGAAATAGTAAAAATATTAAATTTAAAACAAAACTCCTCTAGGCATTTATTATGGTTCTTTGCTTAAGCCATCTGACTCATATGTGTGTGTGCAAGCATACCTTCCCCACTCCCCACAACCCTGCTCTTCTTCTTGCTCCCACTGCTGTTTATTTTCCCTTTATGGCTACACAACCAGTTGCCATAGGGATTTTCGTGAAGTCACAGATGGGGGATTAAAATTTCATTTCAGTTATGAGAACCAGAGAGCAAGAGGGAATTCATTTGCATAGTGCAACAATTGTAAATTTCAGAACTAAATATATTAAAATGATAATCATTTAAATAAAAATCACATTGCGTTAGTTTCTTAAGGGCTTTCCGACTTCAAATTTTTAAAAAGATTGAAGTTTCCTCCATGATATTCATGAGGAAATTTTTCACAACACAGGCATTATCAAAGCACTCTTTTTAAGAATGTTTTGTACCAAGACCACCTAGGTAATTACTTTGGTTTCTCAATTTTTCACATAAGTATATTTCTAATTTTAAAAAATTTTAATATGTAATAGACCTCATCTTTCTGACATACCTCAGTGTCTGTTGGCCCTGGGCCAACTTCTGGGTGGAACTGCACACCAAAGAAGGGTTTGCTCTCATGCATAATCCCCTAAAGGAATAAGAAATTGGAAGAAATTCATACAGTAACAATGAATGTCAACCAGGAATAGGTATGAATCAGTGGACAATGAAGTTCAAATTTTTAAAACTAAGTTAAAAGTTTGAGAACGTTTTAAAAATAAACAGTACTAATAAACATAGGCCAATAAAGACTCAACTGATGTGGTTCCCCTATTTAAAAAAAAACTAGCTTGTTCTATAACATTTCAGGCCCCTCTAGGCTCTGATCAGAATCACTTAAATCCTCTTCTTTTAACCAACTCCGAAATTACTTCTCCAAGGGTTTCTCAAAGGCTACTTCAGTGTTGAGTTGCAGAGACATGCATAGACTGGTCCCAAACAGATCTCCTTCCACCAATAACCCATTAGCAATGAATGTGTAAAACAGTCATTGATTAACCATTCAAACTGTGGGTCTTTAATGAGTCAACTGATAAGGGAATAAGACAGAAAAAAATTACTTTTTTAAAAAGCAGAGGGCTATGCCGACTAAGGTCCGTCTAGTCAAGGCTATGGTTTTTCCTGTGGTCATGTATGGATGTGAGAGTTGGACTGTGCAGAAGGCTGAGCGCCGAAGAATTGATGCTTTTGAACTGTGGTATTGGAGAAGACTGTTGAAGAGTCCCTTGGACTGCAAGGAGATCCAACCAGTCCATTCTGAAGGAGATCAACCCTGGGATTTCTTTGGAAGGAATGATGCGAAAGCTGAAGCTCCAGTACTTTGGCCACCTCATGTGAAGAGTTGACTCATTGGAAAAGCCTCTGATGCTGGGAGGGATTGGGGGCAGGAGAAGGACGGCGGAGGATGAGATGGCTGGATGGCATCACGGACTCGATGGACGTGAGTCTGAGTGAACTCCGGGAGATGGTGATGGACAGGGAGGCCTGGCGTGCTGCGATTCATGGGGTCGCAAAGAGTCGGACACGCCTGAGTGACTGAACTGAACTGAACTGAACTGATGGAAAATAATCTATAACAAGAATTATTCCACATACATACCCTAGAAAAGCCCACATAATTAAGGGAAAGGTATTTGCAAAACAGAGTATTAAAACTCCTGAATTTCTCTTCACTCACTTACCTCGTTTGTTTGATCATTAACATTCACAAAAAGTGGTTTCCAGCCAGCAGGAAGGGTGCTGTCCAGGGCGTAGCCATGATTCTGAGCAGTAATGAAAGCCTGTCTGTTTGTGATATTCAAAACAGGTTGATTCTGCCCTCTGGATAGAAAAGGTGAAAAAGAATAGAAAAGAAAAAGCAAAGAAAATAATATAAATGCATTAGATGTAAAATAGAGAGTAAGAAAAGATAATTAAAATTCAAAAGTTTCAATTGCTTAGTGAAAAACTACTCCATGAGAAAAATCACAGATTCTTAATCCCAATAATTTTAGCAAAAAAAAAAAATCAATTCAGGAAGCTTTGTTGTATGCTAAATATCAGATCTATTAAACTTATATGATCGGTTTTAAAAAAGGAGAATTGCACTCATAACAAAAATATTAAGATATGCTTACTAGCTTAGAGACAGACAAATATAAGCAATTTCTTTTAAGGCTGCTACAGTAATTTTAAAGCCAAAGGAGAGTACTTGGGGGATAATAAAGAGGTTACTCCTCACTCCTGAATCATTTTGAATTATACTTCATGTGGAGGGTGGACTGGGAGGGAAAGTTCCATGTTGAATAAATTAACATCATTTAGTGTAAGGAAGTAAAACCAATAGGATCTGAAGATTTCTGGGTTCTTGAGTTACACTAGCTTTATAATATTGTCAGCAGCAGCAGTGCTCTGAAATCAAGCTCAAAATCTTAAAAATTTCCTTTGGAATATCATTTGAGTATTATAACTTCAATTTAAGTCAAGGAAAGGAAAATAACTTTAAATTATGACAAAGTTATTGTTAGAGAAGGCTGCCTTTCCAAAATGTGATAAAAATGGTATCAGGTAGTCAGGCAACTGTGAACCACGTAATAGTGTGGTTATCTATTTATTCTGAAGAAAATGGCATGTAAGCTCTCTAAGCCTTTTTGGTTTGTTTACTAACAGTATTTCAGAGCCAGTCTGACATGTAAACAGAAGCATAACTGCCTTACCTGTTGGCCATGGACATCTTGTAGACTTGGGCACCAGCAGCCAATCCTGTTATTAAATTTCCTGTACTGATTCCAAACAATGGTTCCTTGCGATCACTCTCCAAGATCTAAATTAGAAAAAAAACTTTATTACTCCAAAAGATCAGGTCCCATATATATATATATATATATATATATATATATATATATATATATATACACAACCTCTGAAAGAAGTAAAATGAAGCATTTTTCCCCCTTAATTTACAAGGTAAAGAAAATAGTAATTGAATAAAAAGTTAGATTATGAATAAGGACAGGATTGACAATTTGCAAGCATTAAAATTCAATAGAATATACTTAACATCCAGACTAAATTAAATCTAGTTTACTATTTCTCTAGAAATTCGAAAGTCTTGTAGGTCCCAAGGTCATGGTGAGTAACACAAGTTATCATTTTACAATTGTTCAGACAACACATTTGGAAATCGGACTCCAGCTCTCAACACTCAAGGACACAATCCCAGTTGCTCTGCCTGAAGGTCTTTGCTCTTTCTCCTGTAGAACTCTCACCTAGCTCATTCCCCCTATACACTATCTGTGCTGACACTACCTCAAAAGTCACAAACAGAAGTATGAAAAATATTTTTGTATAAATAAAGTATATTACAGAACAGACTCCCTCCAGTTCATACACAGACACACACTGTCCCGGTTCACTATACCTTTTTTACATTCTGAATTAGTGGTTGTGCAAGAGCTGGGTTACCAGGTCCTCCAGCAATTAAAAGCCCATCATACTCCATCTTGGTGAAATCATGATTCCAAGGCACTACATGCACTTCTGCCCCTCGCTGGAAAAGAAACACGAGAATGGTCAGTTGGGGACTTCCCTGGTGCTCCACAGGGAGTATGGGCTCGATCCTTGATTGGGGAGCTAAGATTCTCATGGCCAAAATAACAAAACATAAACAACAGAAGCAATTTTCTAACAAATTCAATAAAGACTTTAAAATGGCCCACATCAAAAAAAAAAGTTTAAAAAAATTTAATAGTATTTAATAATTCAATTTAATAATATTTTTCTTTGCCAAAGTGCTTAACCTTCTCTTGGCTAATTATTCCCAAAAGGGAAGAGAAACAGAGTACATGATTCAGATAAATAATTCTGAGCAAAAATTATTTAGGGTGACATATTTTGTGTGGTGGAACTGAAAGGGACTCTACAATAAAATGTGGAAAAAAATAGCATTTAAGTTTTGATTCTAAAAAAATAGACAATGCACTTTCCCATACTTCCTCTCACTTCAGGAGGTTGCAAACCTAAAGGCTTCATGACTGGGCACACAAGAACACAGGTTATCTTCACTTACTCCAGGAAAGGGAGTGTCAAAACAGAAGATAACCCTATTTCCTCCAATATTTATTTTGGTCCACCTCTCACCTTTTTCAGTTCCTCATTTTTTTACCTTACCAAATTTTAATCAGCCTTCTTTCCTGGGGTTTTTTCATATTTATATTCTAATAGAAAAATTAGAACTTTTCTATACAAAAGTGGATGGAAGATGGCTTTGATTGTTTTGCTAGAAGCATTTAGCAAGTCAAGAATTTGAGAGAAAGAAGTTTCTTTGGAAAAGTTTCCAGGAAATACTAATAGCAAGCAACATGGTGAAAGACCCTAATAAAGTATGCATTATCAATCAGATACCATAATGCACAGAGCTTTGGATCACTGGGGAACTCTGAGAGCCAGTATAGAATATTCACCTGAAAACAGCCTATCCATGTGGCAAAGGAGCCGGGAAATTGACACTGTCATTGATTGAGACTGCTCCAGGGGTCATTAATTCTATATCATTTCCTGCCTGCCAGCAGCCTCCAACCAACCAAAGAGAGCCCTCAGGCAATGAGATGCAGACACTTGCAATTGGAAGATGGACAAAATGGCTTAAAATGATAAAATAAGAGGGCCATATGGCTAAGCCATCTACAGCATCTACTGTTTATGAGTCCACGCACATTTTTGTTAATAAAATTAATCAGTGCTTGTGCCAGGTCTCAGAATGTCAATCAATAAGTGAAAAGAACAGTCAATATTTTCTTCTGTGTGTTGTAACCTTTGAACTTTTTTTGTTTTTAGTAGCAATCTACATCTCTAATTTTAACAGGGATAAACGTATTATCTCATAGACCAAAGGCAGCGAGAATATATCCTCTGACATCCTGAGAAAGTATACAAGCTTACTCTGAAACAGAGAAAATCAGATTAATACTAATGATCAGTATTACAAACCCCCATCCTTGAGATGGAACAAATTACTTACCTTTACTAATAAGCGGATTACATTGTTTTTTATCCCACAGTCTACAGCTACCACTTTCATGGGATTTCCTTTGCCATACACCTTGACATCCTGCCATTTTAAAAACCAGAGTCAGAGGGAATGTCCAGCCATGAGCAACACATCAATATCATAAACACATCTCAGGATGCTCTGCACTTGGTAACAGATTGATAGCTAACTACTAGGGAGTGGCTGGCAGTTAACAATCAGTTTGTAAGAAAGACATAGCAAATGCCACAAACTCTATCTTGTTCATGAGAACAAAGTATTTTGCTGTTTTGTATAAAATGTTGATTACAGTAATAACAATTATCCCTAAGAATTGGTTGCTTCCATAATTAACAAACATTTTTTCCCATGTTTTGCCTCATTAACAACCAGTAGCAATGGAATTTCCAAGTACTATTGCCTGATTCAGCGCTAAACAGATACAATAATAGATACATCATGCTTTAAACACCTCTTGATCCTCAACTTGCAATAAAGCTTGGATGAGGTAGAGCTATTGTGCATGAGGCTTAGGAAGTGGGGCTAATGGATAAAATCAGTCTGAGTCAGAGGAATTGCTAAGCTAGAGTAGACCACTGGTCCCTTTAGGTTACTGTGTAATCATTTGCATTTAAATGGTAGACTTCATAAAAGGATCCCAGAGCATATCATAATCATTATGTACATTTTAAGCACTGCTTGGAGTCAGATCCATTTTCACTTACCCAAGAAGCAGTTCCCCAAAGTCATAAAAGAAGAAATAATAGAAATAGAAAGCCTAGAGGGCTGGGTGCCTTCACTGGTTCCAGCTTCAAGAGTCAGCAAACACACTCTGAATTTAGCATGATTTCAAAGTTTCTTAAAAGTTTTAGATGAAATTTGCAATCTGGTCTCTTCACAAACACACCATATACCCTCTGTACAGAGTAAGCAAGACCTCATAGAAATAGGAATACATGAATTTGCTAGGATTCTCCAAGAGAGGAATACATTATGCAGTGTTTTTCAACCTTATTTGACCGTAGAATTTTTTTAAGGTGACTTTCTCCAGGCCAGTGCTTCTCACATTCAGGAAATGCTACCCCAAGTTAGTTCTAAACTCTAATAAAATTCTATAAAAATAGCCCTCTATCATGCTGTGTCTCATCTCTTCATAGGGAAGTGAAGTGAAGCGAAGTTGCTCAGTTGTGTCTGACTCTTTGCAACCCCATGAACTGTAGGCTCCTCTGTTCATGGGATTTTCCAGGCAAGAATACTGGAGTGGGTGGCCATTTCCTTCTCCAGGAGATCTTCCCAATCGAGAGACTGAACTCGGGTCTCCAGCGTTGGAGGCAGATGCTTTACAGTCTGAGCCCCAGGGAAGTCCTCATAGAGAAGCGTGTTGAAATCTCTCCTATTTGTTTGCTGCTGCTGCTAAGTCTCTTCAGTCGTGCCCAACTCTGTGCGACCCTGTGGACTATAGCCTGCCAAGCTTCTCTGTCTACAGGATTCTCCAGACAAGAATACTGGAGTGGGTTGCCATGCTCTCCTCCAGGGGATCTTCCTGACCTCAGGATCAAACCCTCATCTCTTACGTCTCCTGCATTGGCAAGCAGGCTCTTTACCACTAGCGTCACCTGGGAAGCCCTCTATTTGTCTAAGCCACCTTCTTTCTCCTATTTGTCTAAACCATCTTGCTGTTGCTTTTCCTGCTATTCCTGGTCAGTCTGGGCTTTCATGACTTTTGTCCGAATTAACTGCAATAACTTTCTAGTTACCTGCTCCTTTATCCAGTTTATTTTGCTCCAAAACGTTGCTGATTTTGGAGTTCAGTTGATTCATTGAGTCAATGACACTAAACCCTCTAGCTCTGGCCCCGTCCATCTCCACTCAACTTTAGCCAAATGTGAACAGCTGTATTTGTGAACCCATTGGTCAGACACACCAAATTAAACATAACTTTTCAAAGACACCATATTGTTTCACTTTCAACATGTGCCATTTCCTCTGCCTAAAACAAAGCTCTCCTAGTTCACCATCTACTGACTTACTCTTTATGTCTCAGGACAAGCCTGAATCCTCTGCAGGGCCTCCCCTAATCTACCTCTTTAATTGGATGTTTCCCCACACATGACCTTATGGTGTCTTGAGCACACTCCAAGGACAGCATTTATTACAGTATTTGCTCCATGATGATTACTTGTTTGCGCACCCCGCCAAACTCTACGGTCCCCAAGAACAGAAACTATAGCCCAAGAGACTCACAACTTTAATCAATATCAACACATGTATTGATTTTGTAGAATACTTAGATGTATTGTATGCCTTCTTGTAAATATACAATATACATATCTCACTTTGGAGTGATATAGCCGTCCTGAAGAACACTTAATTTTTGAAGGGAGCTATAATACACTAAATTTTCAGTGTGCACAGGAATTCTTTTCCCTGGACAAAATAACCCCAGATTCTCATTACAATATTGGGTCTGAATTCTATAAACTGCTCTCAACTCTCTGGCAGACCATTAGCTCTGTACCTATCTTTGGCAATTGTCACTGTACCTATCTTTGGCAATTGAATGACCCTTGTATTTGACATTTTAAAGTCTTGAGTGAAGGAGCCACAAAAAGAAATAAGAAAAATTAAAATAATAGTAAACAGACTCTAAATCAAGCCATGCAAGTTCCCTATAAGTAGAAGTTGCTAACTTTAAATGCACTGTTTTTGCAATATATCAATTTATAACTGTTTTCCCTTCAATTCTGATGCTTGTGGAAGATGATTTTTGCTTAAATGTAGATTTTGGTATTATAAAATAGAAAGGTCTAAAGGGGATAAAATAAAACCACAAAATATGAAAAAAATCTCTCACCTTGGTTGAAACCTCAGCAATCAAATTCTGCTTATTTGGATCCACAAAATCCACAGACCGACCTTCAAATTCAATCTTCCCAAGCATGGTACCCTATCAAATTAAAAAATTAGAGAGTTAACAGGGGGCAATGATGCAGGTGCTGGCAGGATAAATTCACAGGAACTTACACAGCTGCTCCAATATTTAGATGTCTTTATAACTACTCATAACCATCAGCAGATCTTCATCTTCTCAACTTGGGAAGATGAAGCAGTTTGTATGGTACATTTTGGGAAACATGCTCGGTAGTAAAATTACTTCTTTTAGGGCTGAGATAATCACCTGGTGTAAGTGAAGTCAAAGGATAACAGAATTTGGGTTTCCAGGAAGTACAAATCAGAGTATTTAGTGTACTTATGACCTAAAACTATTTCGTTGGCTATGTGGCAAGATAATAGATTGAGAAAAAGAAAGGAAATCTAAAACTTGCTGAAAATTGTAAAAGAATGGAAATATCTTAAAGAGTAAAATTCACATGCAAAAAAAAATGTGAAATGTTGTATAAGTCACAAACTTTGAGAAATGGCAATGAAAGTTTCATTTTTCACATATGCTAATAAGGGCTTGAACTTTAGAGAAGGCTTAACCTTCCATTAAGTTTTCACAAATTAGCCTTGCTAGCCAGAACATGACAAATGTTTTCATATGATTCTTTGCTGTCCTGAGATTAGCTTATTTATTAGTAAATCTAGTTTGACCTATTTAGAAAAATGTTATATTATGTTTAGTAATGGAGACTTTATTGAGAGGGGAAAAGATTTATAAAAAATGGCATATTATGTTTCATAATGATGACTTTATTGAGAGGGGGAGATCAAAATAATTTACTGATTTGCTTTTCTCCAAGGAAATTGTTGCACTGAAGGGAATAGAAGAAAGTCTTTATTTCCCTCTGAAACATATTTCTTGTGGGAAGAAGTAACTTGGGAGTGAGGTGATGCTAGCACATCATCCAGACAGTTATTTCAGTGTGATTATTACAGAGTACTGTCTCAAACTCTGGGAAAGACAGTGAAAACCACCCTTCACTTCCATACTGGATTATTAAGTTTCATGGTGGTCTCCACTTACTTTTATAGTCCAAATCACAGAATTCCTTGACTATATTCATAAATTTTGAAATTTGGTTTTCAGTTCTTATTCCCTTTTACTTTAAGCATGCTGAATGAAAAACACCCTTACTCTCCAACCTAAGACTCACAGAACTAAAAGCCACAACATACATTTTTAATATGAGCCCATATTACTCATAATCAAATATAATAGGCAATACTACTATTTTGCTTGCTAATCTATTCAACCAGATTTTGAAAACCTAACTACCTCTGATAAAAGCAGTGCTCAGTCGTGTCCGACTTTTTGAGACTCCAGGTATTGCAGTCTGCCAGTGTCCTCTGTTCATGGAATTTTTCCAGACAAGAATACTGGAGTGAGGTGCCATTAAATACTCCATTGACAAAAGCAAGGTTCACCTTAAACTAATATATCACATGAAGAACATAATACGATCTTATATTTTCCTAAATTACTAAGCCTGTCTATATTGTATCCAATCTGCCAATTCTACAGCTGAATTTCCCAATTTTATTCCCCTCCCATCTGGCACTCTCATCATTCTTTACTGCTCCCACAACATCACTGGGCTAAGAAAATTCAAAAGTCTACCTGGGATGTATAATCTACATATATAACCTAGACCATTTATTCTCAGGAAAATCATGGAGGAGGGAATGAAATCAGAGATAGAGTAGAAGGACTGCAAACATTCTCTCTGTCTTCCTTCTGGTCATAAGTATGTGGCCATGTTCTTATTTTTAAAGCTTTCTTTCTGTTTACAGAGATCCTGAGTCAATATGTATTCTAATAAGGAATCTACAACAGATTTTCTTGAGAACCTTTTTCACTTTGAAATTGCATCTTTCTTTCTTTTTCAAGAAAATATATAGAATATAATGAGAAACCTTTAATGGCATTTAGGGAATTTAGTTAATATTCACGAGATAAAGTTTCTTTCTGGTCTGAGATATGAAGTTTTCATTTAAGAAAAAAGTGTCCACCTCTTATAACAAGGAGAAGGAAGCAGATGGTGACGAGACATTCTCAGGGGAAGGGTCAAATATTTCAGCAAGCAGATAGAAAAGCAATAGACAAACTCACCTTCATCTTGGTCACTAGAAAAACTTTAAGAAAGACTAATTGAGGTAGCACATAGAGGGCTCATTTAATACACTCACAAATTTCACAAACTCCTTCAAGAGGACTAAATAAATAACAGCCCTAGTGCTGCACGCTTCCTGGTTTGCATTTTTCAGCAGGTAGGTATTCAATTTAGGCAAAATTCTTATGCGTCTAGTTACCTTCACTTGTCTCACTAGCCCTGTCACATGAGCTGAATCTCCAAGGCTTTGCCTGGGATAGTGAACATAGAGTGGGCACTCAATTAACTACTGCTGAGGGAATTAATCTCAAAACCACTCATGAGCAAACATCCCAATCAAGTATTCAGTCTTGAAAGTCACATCAAGTAACTTTGAAAAAGTAAAACAGGATGACAGAGACCCAAGTGACAGAAATGGGCTGGATTTGTTCTTTTACATACCAACGGGTTCCCTGGGCACTGAGAAAAAACATATGTACATACAGACATATGTATATATACACGTATATGTACACACATATATGCATATGTGTATATATATGTGTGTGCATGTATACATGAACATATATATATAAACATAGATTTGGCTAAATATGATTATCATACCTTATCTCGAATTATTTTAGTCAGCATTCTTGTATCCACTCCATAAATTGCAGGGACCTGTGGAGGGAAAAAAAAGGGTAGTGACAGTAACATTGGAGGAAATTAGGTCCAGCATAGTATCTTCAAGTTACCAACTTAACATCGTCTGTCTACTTGAGCAGTAAATAATTTCCCTACGCCTTCTTTTCTCTGATGTAGCGTGACTGTGTTGTGAGAACAAGGTAAATTGCTGTTCCTCCTGGGCATAGGATTCTTAATACCCAGACCATTCCTCAGAATGAAAAATGAGAAATTCTGAACATCGATCTTCTACTACAGTTTTGTTGCTTTTAATCCAGGATGTTAAACACGTAACAAAATTTTATATATACATGTATATTTTAAACTAAAAGAATTTGTGAAGTGAATTTCATAAGCAAAATTACATAAATTATATGCAAATCCATGCTTCTGACACATAGTAGGCAATCAACCGGTTTACCTGGAGGTTGTTCTAGTTGTTCAGCCGCACAGCTGTGCCCGACTCTTTGTGACCCTGTAGACTGCAGGACACTAGGCTTCCCTGTCCTTCACCAACCCCCAGAGTTTCCTGGAGGTGCTTCTTAAGCACCTGTGTTAAATTTGGCCTAGTCTATTGGTCAATCAGGCAACACCTCCACTTGATTTAGTTTCTTTGACTAGATTAGATAGGGATAGATGTGGTATCTATCTCTCGTATCCAGTTTTGCTTTCTGTGGTTTCAGTTACCTGCTATTGCCAACAGTCTAAACATATTTTTTAAATGGAAAACTTCATAAATAAACAATTCATATGTTTTCAGTTGTGTACCATTTTGAATAGTGTAGGTAAACCACCCCTTTGTCCAGTGAATCCCACCTTGAGTCACTTAGTAGCCAACTGAATTATCAGGTTTATGGCTGCAATATCTCAGTGCTGTTTTCAAGCAGCCCTATTTTACTTAATACTAGCTCCAAAGCACAAGTGATGCTGGAAATTCAGATATTCATTTACTGTGCCTAATTTATAAATCGGACTTTGTCATAGGTATGTATATATAAGAAAAAATATAGCATTAGTATATGTATATCAGTTCAGTTCAGTCGCTCAGTCGTGTCCAACTCTTTGCGATCCCACGGACTGCAGCACACCAGCCTTCAATGTCCATCACCAACTCCTGAAGCCTAATTAAATTCATGTCCCTCGAGCCAGTGATGCCATCCAACCATCTCATCCTCTGTCTTCCCCTTCTCCTCCCACCTTCAATCTTTCCCAGCATCAGGGCCTTTTCCAATGAATAACTTCTTTGCATCAGGTGGCCCAAGTATTGGAGTTTCAGCTTCAGCATCAGTCCTTCCAATGAATATTCAGGACTGATTTCCTTTAGGACTAACTGGTTTTATCTCCTTGCAGTCCAAGGGACTCTGAAGAGTTTTCTCCAACACCACAGTTCAAAAGAATCAATTTTTGGTGCTCAGCTTTCTTTATAGTTCAACTCACATCCATACATGACTACTAGAAAAACCATAGCTTTGAGTAGACAGACCTTTGTTGGCAAAGTAATGTCTGTGCTTTTTAATATGCTGTCTAGGTTGAACATAGCTTTTCTTCCAAGGAACAAGCATCTTTTAATTTCATGGCTGAAGTCACCATCTGTAGTGGTTTTGGAGCCCCCCAAAATAAAGTCTCTCACTGTTTCCATTGTTTCCCCATCTATTTGCCATGAAGTTAGTTTTCTGAATGTTGTTTTAAGCCAACTTTTTCACTCTCCTCTTTCACTTTCATCAAGAGGCTTTTTAGTTCTTCCTCACTTTCTGCCATATTAGTATATATAGGATTTGGTACTATCCACAGTTTTAGGCATCCACAGGGTGTCTTGGAACATATTCCCCATGGATAAAAGGGGAAAGAGCAATGAGTTAAGAATGAGGAAACAGATTCTAGTTCTTTTTTCTTCCACCAATTATCTGAGTGATGTATGAGCAAGGTGTTTTCCCTCACCTGTCCATAGAAGGAGGTAAACTAGCTATAATTTTAGACCCTGTTCTACTCTATGTGTCTATGATTATGGAAGAAGACTCAAGGCACATTTTTAAAACAAGCTAACAAACCATGGATTAAGCTTAAACTATTAATTCTGACACAAAGCAGCTATAATATCAGGTGCCTACATAACACAAAGGAAACATTAATGACAACTACAAAGAGGTAAATTCAGATAATGATTGAAAGAAACTAGAAAAGATCTGGAAAATACTACAGATGCTTTATTATCTCTTTTAACATTTAGCAGTAATGATATCCAAGAAACTAAGATCAATATTCTTTTTAATTGTTAGGAAGAGGCAACATTGAGCCTCAATTAGAAGATGTTTGGGCTTCGCCAGTGGCTCAGATTGGTAAGGAAACTGCCTGCAATGCAAGAGATCTGGGTTCAATCCTTGGGTTGGGAAAATCCCCTGGAGAAGGGAATGGCTGCCCACTCCAATATTCTTGCCTGGAGAATCCCATGGACAGAGGAGCCTGCTGGGCTACAGTGTACAGGGTCACAAAGAGTCAGACACGACTGAGCATCTAAGCATACACATACAGTAGATGCTCATCGGAGTGTCAGAATTTTTTCAGATTAAAATTCTGTCAATTACAGGCCCAATAGCAACTTAAGAAAAAGCAGCTACTATAATGGTAGAAATGAGGTTTAATATAGCAGGTCCATTAACTCTAATTACTCTAAGTATGTCTGACATTCAACCCAGGAGAATACTCTTATTTGATTAGAAAATAATACTCAAAGAAAGGCAGATATAGCGTTTCCCAGGTGGCACTAGTGGTAAAGAACCCACCTGCCAATGCAGGAGGCATAAGAGATGTGGGTTCAATCCCTGGGTGGGAAAGATTCCCTAGAGGAGGTGATGGAAACCCATTCCAGTATTCTTGCCTGCAGAATCCCATGGAGAGAGGAGCCTGGTGAGCTACAGTCCAGATGGTTGCAAAGAGTGAGACATGACTGAAGCGACTTAGCATGCAAAGTAAAGTTAGTAACTTTTTTCATTTATTACTTCAGATGAGATGATATCCAATTATATGTCATTGAGTCATAACCTTTAAGTCCACCAAGACTTGATGGCAATCTGTACACCTTCATTAAAAAACTAAAATTAAGAAAGTCTGGTATGATTGCATGACCAGAGCAAGGTCACACAGCTAGTTAATGACTGACCTGGTACAAGAATCTATGAAACAAGTTACATATCTGGTTAAAAGCGGAGGGAGCAGTTAAATTGTTCCAGACTACAGAGAATTCTAAAATTTTCTCTAACCCCTTTCCAGATTGAGAAAGGCTTCCCTGGTAGCTCAGTTGGTAAAGAATCCACCTGCAATGCAGGAGACCCCGCTTTGATTTCTGAGTGAGGAAGATCTCCTGGAGAAGGGAAAAGCTACCCACTCCAGTATTCTCACCTCGAGAATTCATTGGACTATATAGTCCATGGGGGTCGCACAGAGTTGGACACGACTCAGCGACGTTCACTTTCACCAAGCATGTATGAGTGCCACCTAGTGGATAAACTGAAAATATAATCTCACACGCCAGCAAAGTAATGTTCAAAATTCTCCAAACCAGGCTTCAACAGTACTTGAACCGTGAACTTCCAGATGTTCAAGCTGGATGTAGAAAAGGCAGAGCAACCAGAGATCAAATGGCCAACATACACTGGATCATCAAAAAAGCAAGAGAGTTTCAGAAAAACATCTACTTCTGCTTTATTTACTACACCAAAGCCTTCGACGTTGTGGATCACAACAAACTGTGGAAAACTTCTTAAAGAGATGGGAATACCAGACCACCTGACCTACCTCCTGAGAAATCTGTATGCAGGTCAGGAAGCAACTGTTAGAACTGGACATGGAACAACAGAATGGTTCCAAATAGGGAAAGGAGTATGTCAAGGATGTATATTGTCACCCTGCTTATTTAACTTCTATGCAGAGTACATCATGAGAAATGCTGGGCTGGATGAAGCAACAAGCTGGAATCAATAACCTCAGATATGCAGGTGACACCACCCTTATGGCAGAAAACAAAAAAGAACCAAAGAGCCTCTTAATGAAAGTGAAAGAGGAGAGTGAAAAAGTTGGCTTAAAACTCAACATTCAGAAAACGAAGATCATGGCATCTGTTCCCATCACTTCATGGCAAATAGATGGGGAAACAGTGGAAACAGTGACAAACTTTATTATTTTGTGCTCCAAAATCACTGCAGATGATGACTGCAGCCATGAAATTAAAAAAACGCTTGCTCCTTGGAAGAAAAGTTATGACCAACGTAGACAGCATATTTAAAAGCAGAGTCATTACTTAGTCAAGGTCCATCTAGTCAAAGCTATGGTTTTTCCAGTAGTCATGTATGGATCTGAGAGTTGGACTATAAAGAAAGTTGAGTGCCGAAGAATTGTTGCTTTTGAACTGTGGTGTTGGAGAAAACTCTTGAGAGTCCCTTGGATCAAACCAGTCCACCGTAAAGGAACTCAGTCCTGAATATTCATTGGAAGGACTGATGCTGAAGCTGAAACTCCAACACTTTGGCCACCTGATGTGAAGAACTGACTCATTGGAAAAGATTCTGATGCTGGGAAAGACTGAAGATGAAAGGGGAAGGGGAAGACAGAGGATGAGATGGTTGGATGGCATCACTGACTCAATGGACATGAGTTTGATTAAGCTCCGGGAGTTGGTGATAGACAGGCAAGCCTGGTGTACTGCGGTCCATGGAGTTGCAAAGAGTCAGACATGACTGATCTACTGAACTGATAAGTTCCTCTGTTTAAAGAATGAATTCTGGACATTCAGCCTGTAGTAACAGAAGGAAGCGCTCTCTGAAACAAAAGGATCCCAAACTGCGTGATCTACCGCATCTGTTTGGCCCTTTGCAATTACATACACCTTCCCAACTTTCCAGGACCCCACCAATCATCCTTCGGTGATACTGGCTGCTGGATATTTCTCACCTTTTCTTCCCGTAGCCACTGTCCTAGACTCTTGGTAGCCAGCCAGTGGTGGTAGTCATCACTATAATTCAGCACCAGCAAACCTGCAACCTAGAAAGACAGGCAGTCAGTTTTTTAAAGTGATCACAAAATGCTATCCAACTCTTGTAACTTGAGTCAGCTCGGATTTTTTATTACCAATCAACAAAATGCTTAAAATTTTGGAGACTTAAAGAACAAAATATGATAAAAAAAATTTTTTTAAGATATATAGTAACTACCTTAATTGTCATGTGGAGGACAGTCTTACCTGGTTTGCCAAATCAGGAGGCTAAACTAGATCTCCTTTCTCAGCACCCTCTATAAATTTTTGAATAATTTATATAGTTCATATCCCCATGATATTACCCAAATTTACATTGAATAGGAAATTTTCATTGTATTTACTTTTACTTTTAGGCTGGCATACAAGTTATCTTTTATTTATCTCCCAGAGAGAGTAAGATTTAAAATATAAATAACTGATACAGATATGATTCTTAAAATCCTTTTCAAAAGTGATTCAACACAAATTCTTGTAGCATCGCTGTTATCTGAACTTAAAACAACATTTTTCCAAATGAAGCCACATTTCATCCACAGCATTAAGAATAAATACAAAGTGCCCTGAGAAATGAAATTCAGAATAGTTCCATGATAAAACTTCTTCTCATATACCAAGGAATGAGATTGAGACTATAAATTTAATTATTTTTACTACAGGACAGAGGCTGAAACTTTGTCCAGCCTAGATTCTTAAAATAAATCAACTATACTTTTTAAATAGTCATCACTGGTACTACCTTAATCCCATCAGATTCCAAATATTTGCTGAGTCCCAGTTCATCCAGTGCAGCGGTGTCAGGGACTCCACCATTCCCAACAATAGGATTGGCCATGGTAAGAATCTGCCCCTTGTAAGCAGGGTCAGTAAGAGCTTCCGGGTACCTGAGTAAAGAAGCCAAAATATCACCAACAAATTCTTGATTTGTACACATGATCTAATTTATTCTGATTCTGCATCCATGATCTGAATTATCTGACCCTTGAAAATTAAAGAACATGAGAATAAAATCTTACAAGCTTGTCTCTGCTGCTGCTGCTGCTGCTAAATCGCTTCAGTCGTGTCCGACTCTGTGCGACCCCATAGACGGCAGCCCACCAGGCTCCCCCGTCCCTGGGATGATCCAGGCAAGAACACTGGAGCTTGTCTCTAGATTTTGCCAAACTTAGGGAAATTTTGCAGTAAAATATGGAAACGTATCCCATGATGTTACTGATATGAAAAGACTCTTAAGTACTATGGCATATTCTCATTTAATTTCCTATTCCCTCACTTTCTTAAATTTTTAATACCTTGAAAAATTCTTCATAAGGTATTAATTTTTTAAATTAATCTATTTATTTTAATTGGAGACTAGTTACTTCACAATATTGTAGTGGTTTTTGCCATAAGCTAACATGAATCAGTCATGGGTGCACGTGTCCCCCATCCCAGTATTGCTCTATTTAAAGTCTGCAGATATTTTAATTCCCAAAGATTCCCCTAGTACCAGATATGAGTGAGTCCAAACTGATATTTACTACTGATGGATGACAGTTTTGCCAAAATATTAACTGTCAAAAATTGAAAAGTCTTTTTATCTTTTAGCATACTGAAGAACATACTGATTACACCAGTGGTGGCTGCCTGGTATATATGTTTGTTAAAATGTATTGAATATTTAAAATATTGATTTATTTTCTATGAAAAAATTAATAAATTTTTAAATACTTGATTTTTAAATATTTTAGTTATAGAGAGGTATATGTTTGATAATTATCAAGTTATTATTGATAGTATATGTTTGATAGTTTTTTTATAGAATAAAATCAATGCTACAAAAATTGATCAAAAGCATTTCTGTCTTCTAAATTAAAAGATTCCAAGTAACTATTTTAAAGTAAGGATATGGAATTAAGAATAAATGCAGAGGGCTTTATTTTAAAGTGTAAGGAGGGAAAAAATAAAAATGAGTGTATTCTTGTTTTTGTTCTATAATAAATAAAATTATATATAAAATGTTTATTCTTAATAATATGAAATTTTATTCAGGATCTATCTATAGCTATTCCATATTTTGAAATATACTGCAATGAGATTTTTTTCACTCTCCTACATTTTTACTTCCCACAGAGCAAGTTAAACCTAGTCTTTCTTGTGGATTACTATTGAAATTGAATTTAGGTGCTGAGGGGGACAGAATGACATCTTCAAAACCTCAGCTCCGGCAGTAGTCAACATGAATTCTTTAACCCCCACCCAGACTAACTCCTCCCAGAACTCCCCTGTCAACAGAATAGCTTCTCAGCTCAGCAAACTCTTAAGTGACAAAAGTGCTGTGATATTTACACATACCCACACCCCCATCAGCTAATTTCTCAAATGCTCTGACCTGTCAGGAACTAATAATTTTTAAAACCAAAGCTTACACACAATATAAATGCATTTCTTGCAGATGAAAAACAAAATAACCCCCTTAATTATTAACCACCTTACTGGGTGAGCCACTCAATGAAGGAAAGCAGCATTTCTCAATGGAAAATAGGATCTGTGGACTAAACTTATTAATGAACGCCTTTCTCTACATGAAAAAAAAAAAAGCCTTTAATTAATTTAATTTTACTTCCTTTCTTCTTTCTCTCCATAAAAGAACTGGCTGCTCTCTTTAAACATAAGCTTACAATGCTCTCTCCAGTAAATGAATAAATACAGCTTGTCTTAGAGAACTGCAGTGTTGGAAGCAAATTAATCCATCAGGTCCTGTTTGACTTTTGTGATGTGACAAGATTTATTACCCGTAATCTATCACAGAGAAGAAAACTCTAGTGCCCTCCATCATTCTGATCTATATTAAACAGTTGTTTGTTGGCAGGTATATTAACACAGCTAGTAATTAGTGCTGTCGAAAGGCTTAAATAATTGCCTGGTGAAGCAAAACTTTGCAAACAGTTTTCATACTCTGTAATTTAATGTTCTTACCAGTAGAACTATTTTAAAAATCATCTAATATTCTTTATTTCAAACAGGGAGCAAGAGTCTAATGAAGAATGTACATTAATGATATAATGGAAGCTTGGTCAATCAATATCTTCAATATCAGTTAACCCAATGCCTCTTTGTCTTTATAAGGTAAGACTAACTGAATTTCCCTGAAGAATTCATCAACTATTTTACAGTTTAGTCTTTTGAATCTTTAATGGAAACTTTTTGAAACCACCTAATTTTTTAAGACCTAATTTTTAAATCCCCAGCTATAAATTACTAGCTGATCCAATTCCCTCACTCTTTACATATGGAAACTAAGACTTAGAAAGCCTGAGTGATTTTCTCAGTATCACATCATCAGTTACCATTAGCACTGAGACCAGACCTTCAGCCTCCTGGTTGCCAGATGAACATTTGTTGGCTAGATAAAAGCAGCTGCATAATTTCTGTAGCAACTCTTACCTTCATTGATGTATATCTATTAGCAGATCTTAAATACTAAATTCAGTCTCACTTGACAAATTTTGAAAATATCAGATCTATGTACCAGGTCTCCCATGGATTACCTACCCTAAGTTTCTAGAATTAATTTTGTTCTTTTTTACCAGGGGAACACCAGTGTCTGTATTCTCTTTCATTTACAGCCACAGGGAGGAGTTTGCGTCCAAGGTTCGAGCTGTGTACAAGCACAAGGCAACTTCAGGATAATGTGTAGTGTGATAATGATGATGCGGTGAATTCAACTTCCCACCATGAGTCATATCATCCAGTTATTCCTCTATATCAAGGAAGAAGAAAGCCTTGGAAGAGAAGCATTACTCACCCTGCCAGGCCAGTATTAAAAACCACTTCACCAGCAACAGAGGATGGATGGCCAAAGGAGTAACCTTTCATCTTAGTTCCATCTTCCAGGACAATGTGTGCTGTCTGTGCCTAAAGAAACAGATGTGTGAATCTTAGCAGAATACAAAATATAAAGCACAACTAGCTGAAAAAAAATCCAAAATTACAATATGCAAATGTGTTAAATAAATGCACAGTATATTTGATGAAACCATACTCTCTAGATTTGAAGTTGATATCCTGTTACTGACCACTTTTCTTCAAATGTATGGCTCTTCTCACTGGCAGGTGTTTTGTTTTGCTTGAAAGAGGAACTGAAGCATATCAATACTCTGTCTATCCTCAGTCCACTTGTAGAATTATTGACAACCCAGAAATACTTCAATTTAGCTGAAATGCTATGTGTCTGTCTTTTCCCTATTAGTATTCCTTCGCTTTGCTCAAGTATAACTTAAGGGAAATAACACTGAATTGTACCATACAGCTCATCAGGATTCTGAGGCTTAGAACTAAAAGGGATCTTCAAGGTTATCTATCAAACTGTATTCCACAGACCTCTTGTGTTTGATGAACTTATCTCAAGTGCTGCCCCTTCCCTGAGCTTTAGCATCATCAAGAAACTAAAACTGTATTGTTCTATGAATACTGATGCAAAAGCAAGCACTTACGGAACATCTGAAAATACATCGCATTTTGCTTTTTAGTAGAATTAATTATATCCAGGATGCTTCCCTGGTAGCTCAGTAGTAAAGAATCTGCCTGCCAATGCAGGAGATGCAAGTTCGAAGATGGCAACCCACTCCCCTATTCTTGCCTGGAGAATCCCATGGAGAGAGGAGCCTGGTGGGCTGCAGTCCATGGGGTCTCAAAAGAGTTCAGACACAAGTTAGCCACAGGGGCTAATCTGGGCCTCTCACTGTGGTGGCGTCTCTTGTTGTAAAGCACAGTCTCTAGGGCACGTAGGCTTTGGAGTTACAGCACACAGGCTCAGAAGTTGCAGCTCCCAGGCTTTAGAGCCCAGGCTCAATAGTTGTGGCCCATGGGCTTAGTTGCTCCACAGCATGTGGGATCTTCCCAGACCAGAGATTAAAGTCATGTCTCCTGCATTGGCAGATGGATTCTTTACCACTGAGTCACCAGGGAAGCCCCCAGCATTTTGATGTTATTAAAAGTAAACCATAAAGAAAAATATCTCAGCAATAATTGAGGAAATATGAAACTAAATTGATATTTTATTGTATTCAGTATAATTTTTAAGACAGATAATAGCATTATTATAGTTTTAAGAATTTTCATTTTTTAAGATATATACTGAAATACTTAAGGATAGACTAATATCATATCTGAGATTTCTTCAAATAATCAGAAGTTGGGGGTGGGGGAATGAATAGAGATGTGAATGAAACAAATTTGGCCATGAGTTGAAATCATGTAAGTAAAGACGATCACGATGCTATTCTCTCTTCAAGGGTGAAATGCAGCCATCAGAGATAGAAATATACTAATTCTCCCCTTTCCTTTCCTCACATTTTTAGCTCTGGATCCCATGGTGTCAAATCTTTTTCTATCCTACCACTCACCTCCAGTCTTACCACACACACACGCATATCCCAACCTTGGTATACAATAGGAACACAATGCATGATTTCTAGACCTCTGTTTCTATGTTCTTCTAGTCTAACAAAGTGCATGATGGTAAAACCTCATCATTTTCCGGTTGTACACTCCTCTTTAGAAATTCAGTGCCTCGTTCAGTTGCAAAGTACACAAGTTCCTTTCAGAAAGTTGGACAAAGTGCTATCTGGCACATTTTATAGGTGTTTGTATCAGTGTGTATATGAGACTCCAAGAGCAGAGTTAACCAAAAGTATGTTATCCTTCACCTAACTTATCAAATAATCTTTGAGGCAAAGTTTTCTTATTATCTACAACCTTGGAACCAGTGTTCAAGATCTCAAGCTTGATACTTCATTTTTAAATAGTCATGATTTACCTTCTCAGCCACTAAACTAAGAAGTTTTTGGTATTAGCACAGAGGAAAGCACAATAAGTAATTAATGTATGCAATTAATTAATGTAATTAATGCATGATAACAAGACTTCCCTGACAGACACTGGCTTAACACACAGTTAGCCAGTCTGAATTCTGTTTCTGTCTGGGAAATCATCTTTGCATGTCACTTCTCATAATATGATTTTCTTATTTTACATTTTAACTTGTCAGCCATTCTTTATTTGTAATTCAGGACAGAGGCTGATGATTTTAGGAAGTAAAAGTGATCATGTTCAGTACATTTCCAAAGATTATAAGTTAATCAAATGTATAAGGTGGTGCTTCTCAGTAGGGGTAAATTTATTGGGAAAATGTCCTAGGTATCTCTGATGTATTTCAGCAGACATAAACCTTCATTTCAAGTCATGGAAATACACTGTCAAAAAATAATTTCTACTGAAAGTATTATTTTCTGTTCTTGAGGAAGTCATGTGTAGCCAAATGCTTTCATAAAATGGAGGTAAGTCAGGAAACATTTACCTCCTGATATTTTAAAAAATAATATTTAACTTTCTTAGAACCTAAAATAACTGTACTTAGTTGGCAAAACTTGGCATGTGAACTGAAAATTTCAGTTGTCTTATATATGCTAATTTATCCACTGTACTCAGTTGTACCTGCCTAAAATAACACCTCTGTTTATATTTTTCCCTTCGCTTTTCTCTATTCTCTTCTCTGCCAACAAAGGTCCATCTAGTCAAAGCTATGGTTTCTCTAGTAGTCATGTATGGATATGAGAGTTGGACTATAAAGAAAGCTGAGCGCCGAAGAATTGATGCTTTCAAACTGTGGTGTTGGAGAAGACTCTTGAGAGTCCCTTGGACTACAAGGAGATCTAACCAGTCCATCCTAAAGGATATCAGTCCTGAATATTCACTGGAAGGACTGATGCTGAAGCTGAAACTCCAATACTCTGGCCACCTGATGCGAAAAACTGACTCATTGGAAAAGACCCTGTTGCTGGGAAAGATTGAAGGCAGGAGGTGAAGGGGATGACAGAGGATGAGATGGTTGGTTGGCATCACTGACTCTATGGACATGAGTTTGAGTAAGCTCCGTGAGTTGGTGATGAACAGGGAAGCCTGGCATGCTGCAGTCCATGGGGTCACAGAGTCGGACATGACTGAGTGACTGATCTGAACTGATCCTCTTCTCGTATAAGAATTTCAGATTCCCTGATCTACCTGACACCATCTAATTATTTTTAAAAAAAGGTAAAAATTAGCATAAGCAATCTGACTCTTGTTAGCCTATTCCTACAATTCTATTTGGTATTTCTCTTCTTCTCTCCATGGGACTATTTTCTACTTTACATTCTGTCTTTTAAAGATATATTTGAGGAGACATTTACTGTTGTCTGAAATAGTCCCTGAGATTGTGTTCAATATGTCTTTTTGCCCCTTTAATTATATTTTTTGTTCTTTTTTGCAGCTTTTATTGATCTTCCAGTCTCTTTTCCACTGCGCATTATATTGTAACAAGTCTTCTGTTTACTGCCTGTACTATCCTTTATATTCCACTTAACTACATTGGCCTCTGATGAGCTTCAAATGATAGGTGCCAACTGACTTACCTATGAATCACTGGAGATACTCTGAACAAAGAGCTATTATTTGGAATCCCCTCTTCTAGCTAACAGGTCCCCAAATGCTATTTCATTCCAATGAGTCTGAAGGAAATCACTGTTACCATCAAAGGATATTTTAGTTGCCTCAGTCCTAGTAGGAAGAGGTGCATAGTCTAGGATTTAGACTATAACCTTAAGTGATCATTTAAATGCCTACTGCCAGAGCACTTTTGTAGTTTGAATGCTAAAACTGCAAAGTAAACCTTAATGAAGAGAAGTCTACACACTCATAGAATGTCAGGAAAAGTAACCAAAAACTGTATAAATATGAATTCTATAAAATAAATGGCCTCTATCATGACATGGTCCCTAACTGTTTAATAAAAAATGTATATGTCAATAAAACAGTTTAGATTTTCAGGTCATATTATTTAGCTCCTACCATGTGCCAAGTACCATGCTGGGCTTGGAAGATACATGGATAAATGTCCTCAGTCCCCCTTCCACTGAATCTAGTAAAAAGGCCAGATATGTGCTAGGATGGTAAAATAGAAGAAACCTCAAAAAGGATGCCTCTGAAACACCTGGAAATACAAAGATAAAAATATATCTGTTCCATTCAGAGATTTCTCTTTAATAAAATAATTCCCCCTTTCCTTCCCATTCATGATTTCAGTTATTGTTGTTCAGTTTCTAAGTAATGTCTGACCCTTGGCAACCCCATGGACTGCAGCACACCAGGCTTCCCTGCCCTTCGTTATTTCCCAGAGTTTGTTCAAACTCATGTCTATTCTGTTAATGATACCATTCAACCATTATCCTCCGTTGCCCCCTTGTCTTCCTTCCTTCAATCTTTCCCAGCATCAGGGTCTTTTTCCAATGTGTCGACTCTTCACATCAAGCAGCCAAAGTGTTGAAGCTTCAGCTTTGGCATCAGTCCTTCCAATGAATATACAGGGTTGATTTTCTTTAGGATTGGTTGGTTTAATTTTCTTGCAGGCAAATGATTTCAGTAATAAAAGTTAAAATTTTAAGAAGAAAACATCAAATTTTGAATCTAAAGTTTAACGATTCCTTCAAGTCTTTACTCGAAGTCATTCATCTTCTTGGCAAGGCCTGTTTAAAATTGCAATATGCCTAAATGTCCACTGATAGAGGAATGGACAAAGTAGATGTAGTACATATATGTAATGGAATATTACTCAGTCATGAAAAGGAATAAAATAATGCCATCTACAGAGACATGGATGGACCTAGAGATAGTCATACTGAGTGAAGTAAGTCAGATAAAGATGAATATCATATGATATCACTTATATATGGAATCTTAAAAAAAAAGTGGTACAAATAAATCTATGTACAAAACAGAAACAGAGTCGCAGATGCAGAAAACAAATTCGTGTTTACAGAAGAGTGTTAAGGGGGGAGGAATAAACTGAGAGATTGGGATTAACACATATACACTACTAAATATAAAATAGATAACTAGTAAGAACTTATGGTATACCACAGGGAACTCTACTAAATGCTCTGTAATGACCTGTATGGGAATAGAATCTAAAAAAGAGTGGAAATAAATAGCAATATGCCCCTCAGCACTCTATTTCCTTAGTTTACTCTTTCTTCACAACACTCATTGCCTTCTAACTTATCATCCAGAGTCTTATTTAAAATATCTGTGTTATCCCACTAGGAAAGTGAACCTCATGTGGGCAGAGGATTTGGTTAGTTTTGTTCACTGATGTGCCTGCTTCAGGACCAACATCAGTGCCTGGTACAGAGCAGACAGTCATTTAAATTTTATTGGATGAATAAAGCATCACTAAGTGATTATCTAAAGAAAATACTACCTTAAAAATACTGAAAAGCATGATTATACATTCAGTTTTAGTTTGTTCTAGGTATAAATTTTGAAATAACAAATATCTGTTTTGAGTTGCCTGTTCACAACAATGGCTTAAGTGCAGTCAACTTGGAGGTGCTATGGTGGGAAAGAGATGCTACTGACATTGAGGGAGAAAGGTTAGAAGATGGTTATCCCAGGATATGCATACTGAGAATGCTGCATGTGAATGTTCAAATACATCTTATGCTGAGTTAAAACAAATATTATGGTAATTTAAAACAAAAGTATCATTTACATCAATTTACTAGGGATTTCACATGAAAGAAGCTGAAGTGCTTGAGTTATATGACAAATTATTTCAGTCCCTTTCTCACTTTGAAGATATAGGAAAAAATGAGAATGCTATCCTTACCCAGTGTATCCTAAAATATAGGAGTACGGAAAGAAAATCCTGTATTCTACCTAGGTTTAGAATAGCTTATACAAATGAATTTTGCAGAAACATCTTTCCCATATTATTTTCACATATTTTTGCCATAGCAAATTCAAGTGAAAGGTCTAAGCCAAATTCAAAGAGATCAAAAGTTATTTGGAACATTGAAATCTCTTAACTTTTTAATCATCAAAATTGGTTGAATTAGCAGGGACTAAGATTGACCCAGTTCAATTTGAAATTTGAGTCTGCTGCTTCTCTCTAGGCTGATCACTACAGGGCAATAAAGCAGACAATAAATTCTAAAGTGAGTTTAATCTGACTCCTTCTTAGTAGAATTGAGGATTTTGATCAGTTTGCTTTCACTAGACACAAAGAACAACTTTTCTCTTTCCAAAATATGAATATGTATATAAACATTATTGTCAGATGACTACTTTGGGTTTTTTTTTTTCCTTTCACTTTACTTTTTTCCCTGATTCGGAATAAACAGCCTCAATTCTTTTAATATGTCCTGCAGCTCTTCTTTTCACATTTTCTCCTCTGAGTCTCTTAGTAAAATTCCAATAACTTTTCTCAATAAAACCTCCTTGTAAATTAAATTCCACATATGACAGGATCCACTTAGTGGCTTAATTTTAATTGGGTACTCATTTTCATTATAGTCTAATTCTTCATCACTATTTAAGTGCATATGAAATCATAAGAATATTCTTCAACTCTCAAGATCATAGTCAATTAGAAAAAATTAACTTTTAATTCATTATCTGATTTTAGATTTAAGTGCTTCAGAGTCAAAGAACTAGTTAGATGTCGTTGATGTTATCTTTTATTCATATTGACTTAACCAATTTGACATAAAATACTGAAATATAACAAAGTTTCAGGTTCTACTGGTACTAATTTTTGACTTAGAAGTTAAGAGATATTTAAACTGCTTTAGTTAATCAAATGTAAATCAATCCTTGACTCAAAGTTGTTTATCAACCCAAATATTCATAGTCCATTAAAGATAATAATAAGAACTTTATGACAAGGGGCGCAAGAAACATTAAGCTTCTATCTAGAAATCTTCTTTCAATAGCTTGGCAAATGCTCAGATCATAGATTTTGAAAGATAAAATAATTATACATATATATGTATAATCTATTACTATTCCCTAAATAACTATTACCTAAATCTGCTTACATACTCTTAATCTAAATTGTAAACCAGCTTAAAAAGACATTTCCACATATGAGTAGAATATAATTTTTCATCCAACTACAGAGGAATTATTTTAAGTATAAAGAGGACATACTTCTGAAGAAAAGCAGTGAGAAGAGCAGATGCATGAATAAAAATAAATAAAATTCATAGACTAAATCACTTCCTGTTCCATGTCCCTATTATTCCCGCCCTAAGCAGCCTTATCCATTAGGAACTGTTTGAAATTGTGCTCTGGTGTAAGGAAAGAAGGGGTATAAATGGGGTTGGGCTGGAGAGAACAGTTTTGATCATCTCTTTCACCTTTCATTATCTGGCTTTCTCCTTCCCTTCCACACCCTGCCTGTTAAAATATGGATTTTACTCATTTGGGGGTTTTGTTTGTATGTTTGTTTGCTTAGTTTGGGTTTTCATTTGATCAGTTGTTCCATAGTAAAAGCCAACTCTGCAGATCTCTTGGAGACTTCTCTAAGAAGCAAATCTTGAAGACCAATGGGCATAATGACTCCTGAATGCCCAGATACTTACCCTCATTCCTGCCACATATCCTTTCTTCCTTCCACATACCCAAATTCTACCTCCTGCTAGAAACTAAAGCTAATCATCTTTGAACATTAACTAAACAGGCATTGAAGGACTTGTCACTTTTAAAGTAAAGGTTAAGTAAAAACGGGGCTTCCCAGGTATCTCAGTAGTTAAAGAATCTGCCTGCAAAGCAGGATAAGCAGGAGATTCAGGTTCAATCCCTGAGCCTGCCTGGAGGAGGACATGGCAACCCACTCCAGTATTTTTGCCTGAAGAATCCCATGGACAGAGGAACCTGGTGGGCTACAGTCTATAAAGTTGCAGAGAGTCGGATACGACTGTAGTGACTGAGCACACACACAAGCTAAGTAAAATTTGGCACTTAAATTTTACTGCCCTATATCCAAGTATATGACTAATTTCTCCAATAAGATTATGGTCAACACCAGACAACATCAAGCAGAGAGACTCTGCCTTTTCAAGTGTCAAACACAGTACCACTGACATATAACACAGCATCTGGCACACAGTAGGTGATCGGGGAGGCCATTTTGCACCTCTATGAATTTATACCATGGCCAGTGATGTTAAATTTTCAGGGACTTTGGAATCATTTAACCCCAGGTCCACAAGGGAGAGTAACAGGTGTGATTGGTGACTTTGGAAAATGGAATTGAGTAAGACTGGTTCAAATCTTCTCAATAATTTTTTCAGAGAAACCTATTTACAGTTGCACATCAATGTGGGAAATTTGCAACTGTGAGCAAATACATTTGTTTCAGGGAATGGGGGCTCTAAGAAGTCCATCTGGTTACAGATCTAGGCCCGGTTTTCCAAATAGCTTTAATAGTAATCAAGGTGATATTCAGATCTCTATGTCTTCAGACACTCTGTTTTGTTTCTCAACTGCTCTTAAATTTAGAGGTTAAGGAGGAGGTGTGATTAATTATCACTGCTACATTCCTATTTATTGTAAATACCTAACAAAGAGAGTCCCTTGGACTGCAAGGAGATCCAACCAGTCCATCCTAAAGGAGATCAGTCTTGGGTGTTCTTTGGAAGGACTGATGCTAAAGCTGAAACTCTAATACTTTGGCCACCTCATGCGAAGAGTTGACTCATTGGAAAAAACTCTGATGCTGGGAGGGATTGGGGGCAGGAGGAGAAGGGGATGACAGAGGATGAGATGGCTGGATGGCATCACCAACTCAATGGACATGAATTTGAGTGAACTGCGGGAGTTGGTGATGGACAGGGAGGTCTGGCGTGCTGCGATTCATGGGGTCGCAAAGAGTCAGACACCACGGAGCGACTAAACTGAACTGACCTAGCAAATACTGACTGGTTGAATGAATGTATGCATGAATGGCTATCAGGTAGCAAAGATGCTGCATAATTCTTCTGTTTCTCTGAGACATAACTGGCTTGCAAATTGCATTTTTGCTATGCTCCAGTTGTATTTTATATCGGAGAAGGTGATGGCACCCCCAGTACTCTTGCCTGGAAAATCCCATGGACAGAGGAGCCTGGTAGGCTGCGGTCCATGGGGTCGCGAAGAGTTGGACATGACTGAGCGACTTCCCTTTCAGTTTTCACTTTCATGCATTGGAGAAGGAAATAGCAACCCACTCCAGTGTTCTTGCCTGGAGAATCCCAGGGATGGGGGAGCCTGGTGGGCTTCCGTCTATGGGGTCACACAGAGTCGGACACGACTGGAGTGACTTAGCAGCAGTTGTATTTTAACTATTCCTCTTAGGCTTTACTCACAAATGTGAGAAGCAATGGGAAATTTTTAGCTGTATTTAATTCTATGTGATTTACTTCCTGGGAAACTAGTTAAGGGAATACAGATCACCTGCTTCAGCAGTATTTTTTCTTCCATAGTTTACCAATAGAGATGTAAGCGGGTACAGCAATTCCTTTTGATAAAACCATTACATCATGATTAAACTTTATTCGCACTAAAATTACTTCAGTCAGAAAATCTACTAATTATTTAGTAGACTGCAGCTAAATTATTAAATAGCTAACTCAGTGAAAGAGGAAAGGTTACAACATGAAACAATAGAAGTATACACTCTCTTAACTTACATGTATCACCCCTATTATTTCTTTTCATACTTAAAATATTAAACATTCACTTTTTTTCATTTTATATTTGGTATAAATTTACTTATAACCACATTTTAAAATTAAATTTAATTGTTTTATTTTTGGTTGGACTCATTTCTAAAATATAGTTTTCTAATTCAATATTTTTCTAGTAGTGGTTAGTCTTACAAATCTTTCAAACCCAAAGACATTAAGTGTAGCAGTAAGATATTAGAGTTACAGTTTCTCTCCCTTTGGCATCTTTTTCCTAATATTTCTTGGGAATAAAGCTCAAATCACATCTGGAATATAAAGTTACTTAAATAATCATTGTTCTAATTAAAAATAATTCCACTAGTGGTGAAAATGCAAAATAGTACAGCCACTATGGAAAATAGTACATAGTTTCCTCAAAAAGATTAAAACTGGAAATATTTGATCCAGTGATCCTACTTCTGGATATTTATCCAAAGAATTGAAATCAGGACCTCAAAAAGATATCAGCACTCCAACGTTCATCACAATAGCCAAGATATGGAAACAACCTAAACGTCTAAGATGAATGGGTAAAGAAAATGTCACATACACGAACTATGATATATTACTCAGCCTTTAAAAAGGAAGGAAATTCCACCATATATGACAATAGAAATGATTCTTGAGGATATTATGTTAAGTGAAATAAGCCAGCCACAGAAGGACAAATACTGCATGGTTTCATTTATCTGATAAAATGAGAATAAAAAGGCAATTCAATCATAAGCTTTAGTTAAATTTACTTATAAGAATTTTAATTCAAAACTGCTGTGGATAAGCCACAACATAACCAGATCAACCCAGAGTTACCTATCTATAAGTCTGTAAGTCATTAGAGTGAAATGTCAATTCATTAATTACACCCTATAATCTGAAGCGAATAAGCAGATTTTGAGAACTCTTTACACTGATTCCAGGCCCTTGAATTCTCAAGCTCTCAAGACTGTTAGGACCACAGGTAATATAAGTGTGAAGATGCTTCTCTCAGTCCTCCTCCAGGAAAGACCTGCTACTCTGCTGCAAAGAGTGAGGTCAGTGGATGGTCACCAGGGTCTACCTTCCTGCAGGATCTACCTCAGTTGCAGAGGGCTGCCTTGACTTTCCTGAACTGAAAGGCACTCAGTCGTGTCTGACTCTTTGTGACCCCATGGACTATGCCAAAGGGTGTTCAAGCTACCACAAAGTTGCACTCATTTCACATGCTAGCAAGGTAATGCTGAAAACCCTTCAAGGTAGGCTTCAACAGTATGTGAAGCAAGAAATGTCAGATGTACAAGCTGAATTTAGAAAAGGTAGAAGAACCAGAGATCAAATTGCCAGCGTCCACGGGATTATCAAGAAAGCAAGGGAATTCAAGAAAAACATCTACTTCTGCTTCATTGACTACACTAAAGCCTTTGACTGTGTGGATCACAACAAACTGTGGAAAATTCTGAAAGAGATGGGAATACCAGACCACCTAACCTGCCTCTTGAGAAACATATATGCAGGTCAGGAAACAACAGTTAGAACTGGACATGGAACAGCAGACTGGTTCCAAATAGGAAAAGGAGTGCGTCAAGGCTGTATATTGTCACCCTGCTTATTTAACTTTTATGCAGAGTACATCATGAGAAACACTGGGCTGGAGGACACACAAGCTGGAATCAAGACTGTGGGGAGAATTATCAATAACCTCAGATATGCAGATAACACCACCCTAATGGCAGAAATCAAAGAGGAACTAAACAACTTCTTGATGAAGGTGAAAGAGGAAAGTGAAAAAGTTGGCTTAAAACTCAACATTCACCATACACAAAAATAAACTCAAAATGGATTAAAGATCTAAATGTAAGACCAGAAACTATAAAACTCCTAGAGGAGAACATAGGCAAAACACTCTCTGACATAAATCACAGCAGGATCCTCTATGACCCACCTCCCAGAATACTGGAAATAAAAGCAAAAATAAACAAATGGGACCTAATTCAAATTAAAAGCTTCTGCACAACAAAGGAAACTATAAGCAAGGTGAAAAGACAGCCTTCTGAATGGGAGAAAATAACAGCAAATGAAGCAACTGACAAACAACTAATCTCAAAAATACACAAGCAACTTATGCAGCTCAATTCCAGAAAAATAAATGACCCAATCAAAAAATGGGCCAAAGAACTAAATAGACATTTCTTCAAAGAAGACATACAGATGGCTAACAAACACATGAAAAGATGCTCAACATCACTCATTATCAGAGAAATGCAAATCAAAACCACAGTGAGGTACCATTTCACCCCAGTCAGAATGGCTGCGATCCAAAAGTCTGCAAGCAATAAATGCTGGATAGGGTGTGGAGAAAAGGGAACCCTCTTGCACTGTTGGTGGGAATGCAAACTAGTACAACCACTATGGAGAACAGTATGGAGATTCCTTTAAAAATTGCAAATAGAACTGCCTTATGACCCAGCAATCCCACTGCTGGGCATACACACCGAGGAACCAGAATTGAAAGATACACGTGTACCCCAATGTTCATCACAGCACTGTTTATAATAGCCAGGACATGGAAACAACCTAGATGTCCATCAGCAGACGAATGGATAAGAAAGCTGTGGTACATATACACAATGGAGTATTACTCAGCCATTAAAAAGAATACATCTGAATCAGTTCTAATGAGGTGGATGAAATTGGAGCCTATTATACAGAGTGAAGTAAGCCAGAAAGAAAAACACCAATACAGTATACTAACACATATATATGGAATTTAGAAAGATGGTAATGATAACCCTGTATGCGAGATAGCAAAAGAGACACAGATGTATAGAACAGTCTTTTGGACTCTGTGGGAGAGGAAGAGGGTGGGATGATTTTGGAGAATGGCATTGAAACATGTATAATATTATATAAGAAATGAATCACCAGTCTAAGTTCGATGCAGGATACAGGATGCTTGGGGCTGTTGCACTGGGATGACCCAGAGGGATGGTACAGGTAGGGAAGTGAGATGGGGGTTCCGGATGGGGAACACGTGTACACCCATGGCGGATTCATGTTGAGGTATGGCAAAACCAATACAATATTGTAAAGTAATTAGCCTCCAATAAAAAAAATTAAAAAAGAAAAAGAGATAGATAAAAATATTTTAAAAACTCAACATTCAAAAAACTAAGATCATGGCATCCGGTCCCATCACTTCATGACAAATAGATGGGAAACAATGACAGACTTTATATTCTTGGGCTCCAAAATTAATGCAGATGGTGACTGCAGCCATGAAATTAAAAGACCCTTGCTCCTTGGAAGAAAACTTTTGACAAATCTACACAGCATATTAAAAAGCAGTGACATCACTTTGTTGAAAAAGGTCCGTATAGTCAAAGGTATGGTTTTTCCAGTAGTCATGTACAGATGTAAGAGCTGGACCATAAAAAAGGTTGAGCACTGAAGAACTGATGCTTTCAAACTTGGTGCTGGAGAAGACTCTTGAGAATCCCTTGGACAGCAAAGAGATCAAACCAGTCAATCCTGGTTTGACTGGAAAGGAAAGGAAATCAACTCTGAATATTCATTGGAAGGACTGATGTTGAAGTTGAAGCTTCAATACTTTGGCCACCTGATGTAAACAAGATCTGAAAAAGACCCTGACACTGGGAAAGATTGAAGGCAGGAAGAGAAGGGGATGACAGAAGATGAAGATGGTTGGTTGGCATCTCCAACTCAATGGACATGAGTTTGAGCAAACTGGGAGAAGGTGAAGAACAGGACTGTGTGCTGCAGCCCATGGGGTCTCAAAGAGTCGGACATGATTGAGCGACTGAACAACATGTACTTGCTCCATTTTTAATCTTTTATTTCATAACTTTATCTTTCTCTACATTAAAATCGATTACATAACTATATGAGCCCTATTCTTATATTATTTTAGAAATAGGCATTTTTAACAAACTGGGCAATCTTTGTATATTGTGCTTTCTGCTGCTAAGTCGTTTCAGTTGTGTCCGACTCTGTGCAACCCCATAGATGGCAGCCCACCAGGCTCCACCGTGCCTGGGATTCTCCAGGCAAGAACACTGGAGCGGGTTGCCATTTCCTTCTCCAATGCATGAAAGGAAAAGTGAAAGTGAAGTCTCTCAGTCGTGTCCGACTCTTGGCGACCCCATGGACTGCAGCCTACAAGGCTCCTCTGTCCATGGGATTTTCCAGGCAAGAGTACTGGAGTGGGGTGCCATTGCCTTCTCCGTATTGTGCTTTCTAGTACTTATAAAATCTGAGGATTCTAAATTTTAATTGATTTTTTCTTAAAACGCATATTTGTAAGGGAGATTGCATGTAAATAGAAATTCCAATAAATTATCTACTGGTTGGCTTATCTGCAATGGATGTTACTATTATGTGACATTTCAAGAATGTGATACTGGAACCTCCCTGAGTGGTTAAAACTCTGCACTCCCACTGCAGGGGAAGCAGTTTTAATCCCTGGTCTTGGGTGAGATCCTGCATGATGCATGGTGTGCCCAAAAAATTTTTCTAAAGAATGTAACACTGCAGGTAGACGTGACATTTTCTCTAAATGTCTCACTCTTTAGGATTTTTCATTTTCCCTTAAAATTAAGTTTTATTACAAACCAGTATTTAAAGGCCTATTTCATTTCCTGATGATAGAATAGCTTTAGTATCAGTGTTAGTCATTCAGTTGTGTCTGACTCGCTGGGACTCCATGGACTGTAGTCCACCAGGCTCCTCTGTCCATGGAATTCTCCAGGCAAAAATACTGGACTAGATAGCCATTCCCTTCTCCAGGGGATCTTCTCAACCCAGGAGTTGAACCCAGGTCTTCTGCATCGCAGGCAGATTCTTTACCATCTGAGCCACCAGGGAAGCCCTGATTAGCTTTATGGGACCACAAATAAATGACCAGAATTTTATACTCTAATACTATCAGTCTGAGATCAAGTTTAAAAAGTTAGATGTCCCAAAGCAATTTCCAGGACAAGAAAAATGCAAAAATAATTAATGGAAGACACAGCTAAATTTTCCTTCAAAAAGCTTTGAAAATACATCCCTAGTACCTAGGCTCAACTGACTTAGAGACTTTTGTCTTAAGAAGGAACAGTCAAATTCATACAGAATTTATAATACTACCCGTAAAAGTCTGTAAAAGTTTTGAAACAGCCAAGCATGCATTACTACTATTAGGTTTTCCTTTGCCTAATAACAGGGTGTTGTGTTTTTAAAAATTATCCACTTGCTCATTAATCATTTCATATCCCAGCATCATACAGGACTAACTTTGAGAATACCAATTATGTACCGTGAGCTAGCTTTCTTTGAGTCCTTTCATTCACATAAGTCAAGATAAGACTTATTTTGGTTCTAAGAAGGAGCCAAAACTTGCTTATATGAACATGTACCACATTAGACTTTTGTGCATGTAGTTTACAGCACTACAAGAGAAAGAAAGAAACTGAAAATTGAAAAGCAGCATGTTTCACTACAAACACATGACAATGTTTAGGTTGAAATGGAAGAAATATGTCAACAAAGTAGCACTACCCTAAAATACCATATTTATAGAATTATTAACAGCCATATAAAGCAGGAATCCTCACTGATACTTTGACTTAACGTGTTCTTGAAATGGAACCCAAAAAAGGAAAACAGGGTAGGAAAGGAAGAGAAAAACCTGATTTATTTTGTACTGAAATATAGTATTGAATACATAAATGGACTCAAGTAAGAAATAAAATTTAACAGGGGAAGCTAAATCATTCTGAAGCCATGTTAAACAACAAATATGGCTTCAGATATTCATAGAAACACACTAACAAAATGCCAAATTCAAAAGATCCATATAATGTTTGAGGCCCAGTGAAAACTCTAGCCAGATTTGCGATGTATATATTCACTTTATATGCAGAAACAGACATCCACATATCCTTATATTAACTACAGCACTTACACATCTATGAAATGGGAATAACAGCACTGTTTCTTCCCCTGGGAGTGAGAATTCATCAACAAAATGTTCTGGATGTAAAGTCTCAAGCCAATTTAGCAATAAGTTTCATAAAAGATTTGAATATAAAGCATTATAGCTATTAAATACAATAATCCCCTTAAGCTAGTAGTAAAAATGAAAATTATTTACTCTGGGAATTTAATTGTATTGCCATTAAAAGATTTGTCTATGTAAATTATTTGCATATCAAAAAAGATAGAAGCCCCATCTGTTTATTTCTATTTTCACCAAAGCCTAAAGCTATATAAAACATTTGATTTCTGGCTCACCTGAGGTTTCTTAATTATTAGTTGCCATTAGTGCTCATCCTCTTAAGAAATAAAATAGATCTGAACCAAGCTTTGGAAGGTAAGAAGCATAAGCCAGAATGTATTTTAGTTTACTACTGCATAGATAATAAGGTAAAAAATTAAAATCTTCAAGTGTCCTTTATTAGTAAGTGAAATCTTATTTTTTTTTATTTTGGAGTTAATACTTTCTTAAAATTCAGATTTAAAGCAAAATTTGCTACATCTAGAATATTTAATGAGATTTCTCTGCAGTTACAGTGCCTGATACTTCAGTATTTCAAAGTATTGTAACAGCAGTAATCAATTAAGCCTTACAACATCTTAGGTTAATACCCTTACAACATCCTAAGTTAATATTAAGTCATCTTCCTTTGGTTAAACATAAACCAATGTTGGGGGGGAAATTACAAGGTTAAGTTACTTGAATATTTCTATGTTCTCGACATTTATAAACAAATGAGTCAGATTCATAAGTAATTTTTATTCTAGTTATGTTTCTTATTATAAATAAAATAAAGCATTCAGAAAAATTCTACCACAAAAACATATAAAGTGAAGGTTTACTAACAAGCACTTAATGGGCATTTGCTATGTGGTAAATCATTCTGAATCTGGGAGGGATCTGCTATATTGTAAGCTGTTTATTTTATGATTATAAATTATTATGGGTCTTATATTTAGTTCTACATCATAAATATATTCAGTAAAATTCTTAGTAACACAGCAACTTTATTAATTCATTTGTAAGAGCCTCACATTAGCCAACAACCTCCCTATGATATTTAGATCAATATAAGGCTGCAGTCCGTGGGGTCGCTAAGAGTCAGACACGACTGAGCTATTTCACTTTCACTTTTCACTTTCATGCACTGGAGCAGGAAATGGCAACCCACTCCAGTGTTCTTGCCTGGAGAATCCCAGGGACGGGGGAGCCTGGTGGGCTGCTGTCTATGGGGTCGCACAGAGTTGGACACGACTGAAGCGACTTGGCAGCATGGCATTTATTGGGGCTTCCCTGGTGGCAAGCAGCAAAGAATCTGCCTGCAACGCAGGAGCTGCAGGAGGTGGGGGTTCAATCCCTGGGTCAGGTAGATCCCCTAGAGGAGGGCATGCTAACCCACTCCAGTATTCTTGCTTGGAGAATCCCATGGATAGAGGAGACTGGTGGGCTACAGTCCCTGGGGTCACAAAGAGTTGGACACAACTGAAGTGACTTAGCATGCACGCATGGCATTTATAAAGGTGAAAAAAAGAAAAATAATCAAAGAGTCTTGAAAATGTTTTCATGAGTTGAACTCATTTAGACCAGGCTTCCCTGGTGGCTCACAGTTTAAAGTGTCTGCCTGCAATGCGGGAGACCTGGGTTCAATCCCTGGGTTGGGAAGATCCCCTGGAGAAGGAAATGGCAACCCACTCCAGTATTCCTGCCTGGAAAATCCCATGGATGGAGGAGCCTCGTGGGCTCCAGTCCACGGGGGTCACAAAGAGTCGGACACGACTGAGTGACTTCATTCACTCAGACCAGATGAAGGATGAAGGAAATCAAGAGTAAGCTAGGGATTGCTAGGGATGAGCAGTCCAACAGTAGGGCTGACCTTGATCCATGTAGATTTCCTGAACTCTCGGCCAGTGTAAAGACCCTAGGAAATATTGGTTACATCAAGGACATTTGGTCTTGCATAGCAAATTCCAAAAGCCTTGAAGTGAGTTCTGGTATGACCATTGACCAAGAAATACTGGAAACTCTCCACTACACCCTCCAACTGGAGTGGGTTGCCATTTCCTTCTCCAGGGGATCTTCCCAACCCAGGGATCTAACCCGGGTCTCCTGCATTGCAGGCAGACACTTTATCCTCTGAGCCACCAGGGAAGCCCCTAGAAACATGAAGAAAGAAGATGTGAGGGCAGAGTAATGTTCTCTATTTCCACAGCAGTGAAATCTATACTTGTTCAAACTATCAGCAAATCTGGTAAGCATGGTCAGATAAAAACTCAAGGCACCATCAGCAGGAGAGGGCTGCATGAGGCCAAGACAAGCACCAGTTCCTCTGGCATTTCCTTATCCAGTATTAGCTTCTGATCCAGGGCTGGAACCAGGGGAGGTGAGTGAGATGCCAAGGGCACAATATCAAAGGGGCCACACTGTCAGCCTTGTAATGAGAACTTCCTTCAATGTTGGACATTAGACGTCTCACTCACCTACCTTAGCCTGAGCCCTGTCCAACTATAGCTTGCTCAAGGGCTTCATGGCAAGAAGTTTGGGCTTCCCTGATAGCTCAGTGGTAAAGAATCTGCCTGCAATGCACGAGACCTAGGTTCAATCCTTGGGTTGGAAAGATGCCCTGAAGGAGGGCATGGCAACCCACTCTGGTTTTTACCTGGAGAATTCCATGGATAGAGGAGCCTGGTAGGCTACAGTCCATAGGGTCACACAGTCAGACACAACTGAAGTGATTAAGCAGTAGCATAGCTACTAAGTCACTTCAGTTGTGTCCAACTCTGTGCAACCCCAGAGATGGCAGCCCACCAGCCTCCCCCGTCCCTGGGATTCTCCCAGCAAGAACACTGGAATGGGTTGCCATTTCCTTCTCCAATGCATGAAAGTGAAAAGTGAAAGTGAAGTCGCTCAGTCGTGTCCGACTCTTCATGACCCCATGGACTGCAGCCCACCAGGTTCCTCCGTCCATGGGATTTTCCAGGCAAGATTACTGGAGTGGGTTGCCATTGCCTTCTCTGAGTAGCATAGCAAGAAGCTCATAATATGAAGAAACTGCTGATGACAAACAGATGAGTCTATACCTTAGAATGGGAGGTTAAAAAGTAGAGTAAATAAACAAAAATGTTCAAAAGAGAGGATCCCTCTCAACTAATAAAATATTGTCCACCAAAAATATGCCAAGTTGCTAAATCATCTGAATTAATTCTTCAACATCTCATTTGGGATTGGAACCCAATTTATTATTTTAAAAAGAGAATTATCATGTAATAAATTCAGCCCTAAAATGTATTTATATGTAGTAAAAGCATAATACAATCATTATTCTTAAATGTGTATAAGAAATTTATTCCCACCACCACTTCTAATATGTACAAAGAGGACTCTTATATAATAATGAATTCTATTTCCTAAGAATGTCTTTAAAACTACTGCAAGATAACTAGATGCTTCTAATTGTAGGAGTTTTTGCAGTTGCCAATTTCTAAGCAAATAACAATAGCTCGTCAAGGTTAAACTAAATAGTTACTTCTATGTTAAAATCAAAATACAATATCTTAGAAAATGAAAACCTTTCAAAAGGAATGGTGATTCCAAGGGCTCATTTGTATCTGAAGTACCAGAGAGAAGGACACTTAGATTGTTAGATTCTTGGCTTAATTATAACACAGGTCACCTTTTTTTTTTTAATGAGTAGATTAATGTTAGAAATAGTACTTATTGAATCATTTTCTACTCATAAGGAACTTAACCTTTTTTTTTCTTTTTTTAATCTAATAAGAATTAATCATATTATTCATTAGTGATCTTTTCAATTTAATACCTTTGATTTCCAAATTCATTTGCAAGTAAAAATAAAACTATTTAGTCTTAGTGACTTTCTAAGACTTGCAAACTCAGAATTTTCTAATTTGTATGTTTCCTGCAGTCATAGACTATCCACTTATTATTCTGCATGTATACTCCCAGGATACAAGTTTCATATTTTTTGCTAAGTAAATAAATACGTAGGATATTAAGATGTACACAATTCACTGTACTTTTGGAATTGAATTTACCATAGTGAAAAAAAATTATTTGCTTCATAGTCCTTGAGTCTAATTTGTTATAAGTAAACCTAGTGATAGGTTTACTATTACGGCACAGGTGAAAAAAATCATTATAAGTATTTGAGAATTTTTATCAGGTATTATGTCACTGTAATAATTTATAGTCCAGAAACACATGAGGAAACTCTGATCTAAGTCTTTATGAGGTCCTTATACTAAAATGTGTAGAATAGAATTTTGTCTAAGTAACCAGTTTTTACTTTTTGAAAATCAAGCCCTTGTTGGTTTCATCATTTGTGTATATTTTCTCTCAGTACATAGGTTGTCTTTGCATTGTATTTATGATTTCTTTTGCTGTGCAAAAGCTTATAAAATTAATTAGGTCCCATTTGTTTATTTTTGCTTTTATTCCTATTGCCTTGTAAGACTAACCTAAGAAAACTTTGATTTGTACAATACATACAATGTACGATTGGTACAGTTATGTCAAAGAATGTTTTGCCTGTGTTCTCTTCTAGAATTGTTATGGTACCTTGTCTTATATTTAAGTCTTTAAGCCATTTTGAGCTTAGATTGGTGTGAGGATGTGTTCTAAGCTTTAATGATTTATGTATGGCTGCCCAACTTTTCGAACACCACTCGCTGAAGAGACTATCTTTTCCCATTGTATATTCTTGCCTCCTTGGTTGAATATTCATTGTCCATAGGTGTGTGGGTTTATTTCTGGGCTCTCTGTTCTGTTCCATTGATCCATATGTCTATCTTTGTGTCAGTACCACAATGTTTTGATTATTGTAGCTTTGCAGGATTGCCTGAAATCTGAAAGGGTCCTGTTTCCTCTTTTGTTCTTTTTTCCCAGGACTGCTTTGGAAATTCTGAGTCTTTCATGGTTCCACATAAATCTTAACTTCATCTGTTCTAGTTCTGTGAAAAATCTCATGGACATTTTGATACATATTGCATTAAATCTGCAAATTGCTTTGGGCAGTATGGCCATTTTAACAATATTAATACTTCCAATTCAAGAGCATGGGGGATATCTTTCCATTTGTTTGAGTGATGACTCAATTTTCATTATTTATGTTTTGTAGTTGTCAACATATATCTTTCACTTCCTTGGTGTGATTTGTTCCGTTGTTGTTGTTGTTGTTGTTGTTGTTTTGATGTGATTTTTAAAGGGATTGTTTACATTTCCTTTATCATATGTCATTGTTAGTGCAAAGAAATGCAATCTATTTCTGTGTATCAATCTTGTACCCTGCTACCTTGCTGAACAGTTTTTTACTAAAATATTTTATAGATTTTTAGCACTGATCATGTTTGGTGGTCACACAATTCCTGGAGTAAATCGAGAATTATTTCCACACTAAAGATGACAAAATTTAGGTTTAGAGAGAATATGTGGCCTAAGTTTAGAATGTTGATAAATGCATGAGAAAGGTTAGAATCCAGGTCTTTTGTTCCTATCCAGTGTGTTTACCACTGCACAGATAAAAATGACTAAATATAATAATGAGCATTAAGATTACTATCTAGAGATTTGTACATTATGATAGTTTGATACTCTTGATATAAAACGCCTTTAAAACAAAGAGTACCCTGAAATTATTTCTTCTTCCTTATAAATGAAATACAACTGTGTCTATTAACAAAGAAAGTGAAACTGAAGTCTCTCAGTCATGTCCAACTTTTTGCAACCCCATGGACTATAGCCCACCAGGCTCTTTTGTCCATGGGATTCTCTAGGCAAGAGTATTGGAGTGGGCTGCCATTTCCTTCTTCAGGGGATCTTCCCAAGCCAAGGATCAAACCCAGGTCTCCCACATTGCAGACAAATGCTTTACCATCTGAGTCACCAGGGAAGCCTGTGTCTATTAACAAGGTACACTCTATAAATATTAGCTACAAATACATGAAGAAGGTCCACATAGAAGTACCAGGGCATCACTGCTGCCATCTAACTCACTCTCCTTGTCAATTGCCAAGGAGATGGTGACCTCCAAAGACATTGAAAAGGCAATCAATTTGCACTGCAGTGCTTATACATCTGATCCCAGAGTCTCTTCCACAATCCATTTAACTATTTATAACTGGCTATAAAGCTATTAACCTTTTGTGATTGTTCTCATTGCCCTTCACTAACCATATGTAACTATATCCTAATGATTTTAACTGTCTTTAAAATAGGATGCTCATATAAAAAGAGTTTAAGCTTAAATATATCTTTCCAAGAGAACTGAGTTTTAAAAGTGAAGGTATGAAGAAAAGTGGGTAGAGGACTGTTTCAAAATAAGTGAATAATAGCACAAGTTGCCTTGGACTGCTGTATAGAATTTATATTCACTATTGTGAAGTTTAAGAACTTCTATTTTTCATGCCTGGCATTCCTCCAAAACTTTGGCCAGAAATGATTGAGTGTGAGTAATGGCTTTTACACTATGAAATGATGGCTTATTCCTCCTACAAATTTGTCATTCTTAGCTGTGAACTTTGGCAGACCCTTAAAACAGATCTGCCACCATGAGCTAAAACTACTTTCACAGTGGACCATCCACATAATTAAACCATTTTATTGTAGTTGTGGTTGTATAGAGCACTTATTATGACAGTGGAGAATTGGTTTCTCATATCAGTCACATTTATGCCATTTTATGTGGTCACTGAATTTCTCTGTTTCATATGATAGAGATACACCTAACTCTCTACCTGTTTTTGTGAAAAGGAAAAGCTATTCCAAGGCACACAACATTGAAGTCTTAAAAGGCACGTCTAACTTTAGGTAGTTCTATTCATCACTATTTATTCTCTCTGAAGTGATATATGAGTACCCTTGAGATATTGCTAACACAAATGCTCACTCTGATAGCTTATATGTTCTCACTCTATCTTTGATGATGGTTTAGAAGACGTCTCCTTCTGGCTCTCTAGTTCCAAATACACCAAATCCTAGAAAATAGTTGTTCCTGGGTTTCTTAATTTAAAACGGTAGTTTCTTTTTTGAATTTTTACTATATCTTTTTAGCTATACTACATGGCATGCAGGATCTTAGTTCCCCAGTCAGGGATCAAACCCATGCCCTTTGCAGTGAAAACATGGAGTCTTAGCCACTGGACCAGCAGGGAAGTCCCTAAAATGGTAATTTTTTATATTTCTCCTGAGATCTTGAGCTTTCTCATTCTTTTTTCTTTCTCTCTCTCCCACCACCGTAAGTCTTCCTTCACACCTCCTTTGTCTTTATGTCTCCCTCTTTCTTCTGTTTATTTCACTCCTCTTTCTCTCCCACTCCTGTCAGTGGAGGTCACAAAAATCTATGGGCATTGCTTAACCCTGAAGATATCATTCAGGGCTAAGGTCATGCTAAACTCTTAACTTCAGCAACCTAAGCACTTGAAGCTGGGAAAGTATTTGGAGGACTTTTAGTCAACCCACTG